>NW_019740661.1:70264-130138 GCF_002891405.2 Cryptotermes secundus
TCATAATATAATATATATTGGAAATTTATTATAATTACAGGAGAATATTTTGTTGTGTATCTACAGGAATGAGAGTTATTTCGCTTTGTGACAGAAGCAGGAGCCAAAATAACTGCAACGTTACACTCACCCTCTGTCTGGTATGGTTCATTTTAGGCTGAGTAGCAATCTTGTAGGCCACTGCCATAGGCATCGTTTTGTCTATTACCTGCAAACACTCATCTGTCCTGCAAGTCAATGATCAGAGTAGTTACTATTACAGAGTTCCAGTAAGTGGCTTCACACACACACACACACACACACTTTCAAAAGTACATTCAGTTTCTGCACAAGATTTCCTCATTTGGATTTGAGGTTATTAAGGTGTTGACTATGAAGAGTGCTCTACTATCTTCTGCAATCTAATATTATGTTGTCGGGTAGAAGCTGGAAGCAATATGTTCCACCGAAACGTCTGTAAATTTTACCACAGGTGGCGTCATATCCCAGAAGACAGCATTCTTCAAGGATTACCCATGTTCTTGTTGCTGACGAAACTTTTATGTCTTAATATTGTTACGGAATATGACCACTTGATAGGCAACGCTTTAGTAAACACATCCTCGAGGCAACGCAGTCAACAGGAAGACCTGCGTTGCATAGTAACATGCTGCTACGTTTCCTAGTAGTGGACAAAAATAATAACAGAATTAGCGAACCGTTTGAGATGGTGACCGATATTCGGTACGCCTGGAAGTTAGTTCAGTCCAGCAAATTTCAGTCGCGAGAGCTTCATTCGTAAGGCAGTCGTCATAGTCAAGTCAGAATGCAGTTTAATGTGTGAGCAGTGACTCATTCGTCACAGTATTTTCAATAAATTCGTTTCTTTTTAGAAGCCGAGTTCGTCATTTCTTGCACAAGAATGGTCTAGTAGGCTCTGCGCTCTGCCAGTTTAATCCAGTCCTCACCTTTACATTCTCTATACTTCACTTAAAAAATTTTCCCCCCAACTATGAGTTAGTCCTCCATGCGTTTTATTCCGTTGGGTTTTCCTACTTAAAAATTTGTATCGTTTTTTATTCCTTGTCTCCCCCATGCGAGCTGCTATTCGTCCCTCACGATTTGACCACTCTATTAACATTTCATTAATGATATAAATTATAATGCATATATGGCGTATTCTGATTTAGCATTCCATCATGCTCCACTGTCCTGTCCCGAGTTTCTGTACGTAAATGTATTTATTAAATCTTTGTTTAGAATATATATGATCTGACCTGGATACGATCCTGTAGTCTCCGGCTTTCATATACCGCAATCTCCTCAATGCTTGCGTGGAAAACACCATCAGATGTTCCACAACTTTCCACCATATTAGTCTTTCTGAAAATTATAAACGATTTTAATAAAATTTATAAATATCAAACTTCATCAAACGGAAATGCATTATACTCACAAGATTACATCACAGCAAAAGTCATATCTGAAAGGTACACATATTATACGGTATGTACATGTCGTAAGTTGAAACTTGTTCCTTAAAATTTGCAGCAACGGATTTTTTGCGTTCCTTGTCTTCTAGTGCGTCCTAGGTCTGTTCGTGAAAAATAACACAATGGCATTACATGGGTTAAATCGGAAGGACAGCGTATATATGTGCCAAAAGCGAAAATGATCTCAAGATCGAGATGGTCCACCTGCCTGAGAAACTCTGTGTGTAGGGATGGCTTTGTGTCAAGTTTCCCGTAATCCAGCCCGTAGTATTGCAGAGCACAAAATAGCAAAATACATCATAACTTACGTATTGACTCTGTCTTGGTTTTGGCGAGTATGGTAGCCAGTTGTTGGAAGTACTTTGAGTCTTTCACCAGTAAGGGATTCCAAAACTCCTCACGCACAACCCCCACGTCCTTGAGCAATGTCCGTACGAACAACTCCCAATCTATCTGGAACAGTTCACAAGTGACTGCTGAGAGATTCCGTTAAAATATCCAGTAGAAATGCAGGGATGTCGATTGGAAGTCCAAAAAGATACATAGTAATGCACCAGTGCAATAAAAGACTAATTTTCGGAGTAAAATAGTGCCTGAAGGTGCTGTCTTCGTGGCTACAATGTCACGCAGAAGTTGATCCGTAAAGTTCAACTCATTCTGAGAAACCATTTGAAAGAGCACAGCCTACAAATATTGTAAGTGGCAGGAGACTGTGTAAAATATAAATATGTAAAAGGTAAAGCTGTTCCTGTGCTTAACTAATTAAGCACCACACTATGAAGGCTTATGGAGGAATGGATGTATAGACCTACATTTTTTTGACCTCGGCACTAGCTGGAGGTGAGTGGTCAGTTTCACGCCCCAGCCGCTTTACACCCGTGGAAAGAGCCCGCGGTAAACATTGGAGAGGAGATTGGGTGGACCCTAAAGCCGGTCTGGACGACGTGGAGAAGAGAAAATTCTTGACCATACCGGGACTTGAGCTCTGATCTCTCTGTCGTCCAGCCTGTAGCCGGTGGCTATACCGACTGCGCTATCCCGGCTCCTAATATAGAGAAATATTGTTAAATTACAGTAACGGTTGACGATGGGGATTACTGTCTTTTGTGTTGTGAAGCCACAGAGTTTGGTAGATAGGTACTAAAAGTCTCTGAGTGTCCTGCTGACTCCATCTCCGAGGTGGAGGGCTGAAACCTCTTTACTCTGTAAATGGAGACTGTATTTTCTTCCGAAACGTTCTTCCGTAAACCTCACGGACTTACATTACAGAGGACAGCAATCTCCATTTTATTTTAATGCAATGAAATTGTAATAATAATAATAATAAGAAGAAGAAGAAGAAGAAGAAGAAGAAAAAGCTTATATCGATTATCTATTAAAATTTAAATAAATCGTCACATGCATTGTTTCATATCTACGTTGTCAGAAGATGACACAGGCAGGGATGTGATGTGTTGCGAAATTGAAGTTCGGCTGTTTGTCACTTGCTTTTACTCTGATTTTTCGATTGGCTTATTTTTCGACCCTGAAGATGGAGCTGAAATGTTTCTCCGAAACTTTGATTGACTTTCAACGGATTATAAGACGTATCCCAGAAGAAAGTACTCTTTAGAAGTCCAGAGTTCTATTATCTGCAGTGCAGTACACGTCTCTCCTTTCCCGAAACTTCTTAGTTCTTGTTCCCCCCCCCCGCCCCCATCTTGTTCCCTCAGTAGTTCCACTTCTTTCTGTGCTTCCTATTCCTCTTCTATTGTTGTCTTTCCCTTGTTCCTCTTTCACTTCATTGTCTTGCTTCTTCTGTCCTTCTGTCTCTGTCTTTTCTTTCTCGTGTACTTTCTCCTCTTCCTAATTTCCTCACCTGCTTATCGGCCGGCTTAAGACGAAGGAAATGAACAGAAACTGATAACATCAAGAAGGGGCTGCCTATTCGTGTAGAAGAAGTTAAAACTTCTGGCAGATGTGGCGTGACGGACATATTATGGTCAGCACTACCGAATGGGACAAGACCGCTTCCTTCTTCAGCTCTTACCTGGTTGCGGATGTCCTCTGAATTTAGGAACTGCAGATGTCGAACCGTTTCATTTTGCAGCTCTGAAAGCGTCATTATTCTATATAAGCCAGACAGGTCTTGTTTCTGAAACAGAGAAAACCTTACTCGAAATGCAGTAACACGCCATCCCAGCTGCACAATAACACTGTGCTCGCTTGCTTTCTTAATAATACCATATAAGGCACAAGAAGGTGCGAGTAACTCCAACCTGCCTCCCTTTATTAAAGACAAGAGCAGGTTTACGGTGGCACTATGCTGTCTGAGCTTGTGAGCGAGTCTCCCTCGAGAACTTTGAAACAAATTTTCAATTTTCAGCATGAATATTATGCCATTGCAAAAATAACTTATAACACGAGAATATTCTAGGCCTGAGGCTCTCACGGTGCTGGTTATGAAAGGTACGTGTGCGATCTTCTGGGATGTAACACAGTGTAGCCCTGCAGAAGCCCGCTAACATTTCTGAGGAGTATATGGTCTCCAACTGACTAAACGGCGTGAGAGCACTCTTCATGTACATCCTTGAATGATAGTAGTAGTATATACTGAATGGATTTTAATTACGTGCCTTAGATACGTGTATATAAGTAGTGTCTTACACTTACAGGCAAGTAGGAAAGGTCATATAAATACGTGGTCCGTACCACTTCGTTAGCAAAATACGGCAAGAGGGGGCACGGGAAACAAAAGTAGACAAGCAATGTACAAGAGGTAAATTTGTCCCTGTGCTTAACTAAGCACTACACCATGAAGGCGTATGGGGGAATGAATGTATAGATCCACATTTTCTTGACCTCGGCACTAACTGGAGGAGAGTGGTGCGCTTCAGGCCCATGCCGTTTAACCTCCTGGATGTGAACTCCAGTACTCATTGGATAGGAGGTTGGGTTGACCGCAGAGTCGGTCTAGACGACGTGGAAAAAGAAAATTCTTGCCCCTACCTGGAATCGCATTCCGACCACTCGGCCGTCCAGCCCGCAGTCAGTCATACCGACTACGCTATCCCGGCTGCTAGACAAGTAACGTAGTTGTGCGTAAAGGGTTTATTAGCTGTGAACAGGACGGCTGGCTGCACACCTAAATTCTGGCATCAACAAATGTTAGCTCAGCTCACCAGTCAGAAACAAATTCTACTCGGCAGGCATATTTCAAGAAAAGAAACCGCGCCTATCCACGTCGTTGCAATTACTCAAAACCAGCGAGACATAAGACATCACCCCTTATATTATATAATATGTGTACTAAAGGATACCGCAGTCGGTATAACGACTGGATACGGGCTGGATAACCGATGAGTTAGAGTTCGAGTCCCTAAGAGGCAAGAATATTCTCTTGTCCATGTCGCCCAGACCGATCGTGCTGCCCATCCAGCATCCCATCCTATGGGTACTTGTGCAACTTCCTCGGGGTAAATCGACCGGGGCGTGAAACTTACCTCCCACCTCCAACTAGTGCCGAGGTCAAGAAAACGTGGATATGTACATCCACTTCCCCACACGCCTTCATGGCGTAGTGCTTAATTAGTTAAGTACGGAAACAACTTTATCTTTTACCTTTACTAAAGGAGACTGCACTACTGTTCAGTTTTACGGTTCGATATCTGTGGAGAAATTCAAAATGAAAGAGATTCATGACGGACGAATGGGTTTGTTAAGCCCTACATATATGCTTACATGGAGATCTGCTTAAGCTCAGAGGTAATTTCATGTTAACTTTACCCTGCTGATCTCGGCCTCCAGCACCAGGGTTTTCATGGCGGCTGCCCGCAGTTCCGAGACTTCTATCCGTTGTTTGCCGTCCCGCAAAGTTTCAAAGGTCTCGATGGCTGTGCTACGGTAGCGCAGCTCGTCTTCCACGAAGTTTGAAGCGGACCTCTTCTTGCGCTTCATGAAATCCTGAGGGTCGGGTCCCACGACGGACTCGCCGTGGAGGCCAATAAACACTCTCGGTCCGCGAGGTGGGTAGAGCTGTTTCAGTTTAAGTCACAACACTCAGCTATCCGAAATAACTATTTGCCTAACTATTAAGGAGCTGGCTGAATACGAGGCTACATAAGCCTATGTAATTAGGTAACTAACCAGCGTTAGATAATTAGATAGTAGCCCCTTAGCGTAGTTACACTGTGTACCACTTTGTTTAATAGCAAATATCCCGCGTTTTGACATTAAAATTCGTTTATCTGCTTCGTATGATTATTTTTATAAATAGCTGTCCCTGTAACAGGCCGTGAAGGCCCATAGGGTTGTGAGAGGTTGAGGCTCCAACATTTTCTAGAGAACCGGCAAACAGATGGTAGTGAGGTTGTCAGCCTTGCGTGCCAGCCGCCCTTTACCCCCATGAAGATTCCTGGTACTCATTTCTGTTAGAAGCTGAGTCGACCCCAGGGACATAATGAAGATGGAAGGATTAGGTAAATTGAAAAAATCCACATCATCGGGATTCGAACCTGCGACCTTCCGGCTTGTAGCATAGTGCCTCAACAAATTACGCTACCACGTGCCCCCCTTTTAATAAATGAGCTAACGATTATTCACCTAAACAACTTTAAGTCGTTGGTTTTTT
Source organism: Cryptotermes secundus (assembly GCF_002891405.2). Classification (NCBI taxonomy): domain Eukaryota; kingdom Metazoa; phylum Arthropoda; class Insecta; order Blattodea; family Kalotermitidae; genus Cryptotermes; species Cryptotermes secundus. The sequence continues at coordinate 76,346 of NW_019740661.1, forward strand.
AATGGAGGCGCAATGTGTATTCTGGGATGTAGGAAATTAAAATGTGAATATTATTTAGAGGAGTTTCTAGCTTCAACAATTAATTACTTACTAACGGACTGGCTCTCACACTGAAAAAACAATGAGGTACATAACTAATCACTAAACTTACGTCCCACCAAAAACTACATTGCTAATACAGTAATTACGTATTACTTTATAGTATGTAACTCATACACCATCTATCTATTACAGTTGCTCCCACTTGGAGCATAGGGCATCTATGAAACGATTCGTTTCACTTCAGTTTCTTAAATTTAGACAGTCAGTAGGACCCCTTAGACGGGAGATCAGCCCGCAGCAAGGCCGTTATCTACACAGGTCAACATGAACACAGAATAAACGTAGGAAAATATCCATGCCTTGGTGGGATTCGAAGCCACGATCCCAGCTTTTAGCCGGCAAAGGCATTTCTTGCCTTAGACCGCACGGCCACTGTGATAAGGTTAACTCAGACACTAAATTACTTAATTATCCAGCTGAATTACTAAGTATGCAGCTAGCTATTTAATTATCTAACTACATACTTAAATAAATTTGCAGCTAATTACTCGTAGCAATCAAAATGACTAACCAAATTCTTAGGCACATAATATGTATAAGGAAATTGCTACCTGGCTCGTAATAACTTAGTTAGCTAACCAAGTTTCTGCCTATATCAGTAAGCTAAATGTATAGAACGGCGTAGGCATACTAGCAACGTCTTGCGAGACTCGTTCTGGGGATGAACTCCGAAACCCACGGTGACTATGAGGTCGCTTATTGTTAGATGATACTGTATCATGGCCAAAGTCTTCGTCAAATTGAAATTCTCCGTCGTGTTGGAAGATGGGAGTGATCCTGGCAAGCCCAGCATTTCAAGTGCATCAATTAAAGGGCTCACTCCCAGACTTTCAATGGCATCTGTAACATGCAGTTGCACCAAGCAGATTAACCAAGCGAACTTGAATGAGTCAGCCACACACCATCAAGAAGTTTCGGGGGGATTTCCCCGGTTCCAATAGGTTAATTCCATTATTGTAATTGAATTAGTCCCCTTCTTCCCCCGTTTATTTTATACAATTTTATACCATTTTACTTCTGATGCAGGGCAAAATCATGATATAAAAAAAGGAAACATGTTTTTGAAAATGTAGCACAATTCAGATATTTGGGAACGACGATAACAAATCAAAACCTGATTCAGGAGGAAACTAAGAGGAGATCAAAGTCTGGTAATGCGTGCTACCATTTATTCCAGAACCTTTTGTCTTCTCGTCTGATGTCCAAAAACATCAAAATTAGAGTATAGTACAAAGGTATAATTTTGCCGGTGAATCTGTATGAGCGTGAAACTTGGTCTCTAATATTAAGGGAGGAGCATTGACTGAGGGTGCTTGAGAACAGGGTGTTAAGGAGAATATTTGGACCGAAGAGAGATGTAGTGACAGGAAGTTAGAGAAAACTACATAATGAGGAGGTTCATAACTTGTACTCTTCTCCAAGTATAATTAGAATGATCAAGTCAAGGAGGATGAGATGAGCAGGGCATGTAGCGCGAATGGGTGAGAAGAGGAATACATTTAGGATATTGGTTGGAAAGCCAGAAGGGAAGAGACCACTGGGAAGACCAAGACGTAGATGAGTGGACAGTATTAAAATGGATCTTAGAGAGCCGGATGGGATGGTATGGATTCGATTGATCTGGCTCAGGATAGGGCTCAGTGGAGTGCTCTTGTGAACACTGTAATGAACCTTCGGATTCCATTATATTCTAGGAAATTCTTGAGTAGCTGCACAATTGGCAGCTTCTCAAGAACGGCTCAGCTCCATGTGTAATGAAAGTTCTGTAGCCAAGAAAGACCCCCAATGTGAAAACCTTCATTTGATCACATTGTGTGTTTCTGTGTTTACTGCGTGTATTAGTTTATATGTATCTTCTGGCTTCCTTCCGTAAATACCCCTTCAGTGGGATGTAGCAGACGGTGATAACGGATATCCCCCCCATTAGTCCGATATATCGAAGATTTACTGTATATAATCAGAAATAGAAGTTAGAAAATGCGTGCTCATACGGCATTACTGAAATGATCATTTCCAGCTTCATTCTACTGATTATTATCCGGTAACCTGTTACAGTACAGTGTAATATTCTTTCGACGGTCAAAATCAAATTTATTCCCTGTTCTACTCGAACAGCCATTTTCTTCAGCACAGCACTGAAAAAGCTGAGAGGAAACTGAAATAATTTAGACAGGCTGTTTGGTGTTAAGTGGCTATTTTTCATTTTAGTTTATAACACTAAAAAATTTTTCTCGTTAGAAGTAACTTTATATTTATTTCCATCGTATATTCACCGAAACGATATATTTCGTCAAGGAGAATTTAACATACAATTTATAGTCTGTTCTTGATAGATGATACACGTAACACTTAAGGTAACGTAACACATTACATGAAATATCATAATATGTAACGTAATGCTAAGTACCTTATGAGTCATACCTGTTGCTGTGCACGCCTTGTACAGCTCCCTTACCTGCTGAACTGGGAGCGAATCGTCAGGTTCACCTCTGCTCTCCAAGATATCTGCAAACAAATATCGCGACCTTCAATAATATCCTGGACAACAACAATGGTCAGTAGCTTTGATGGTTTAGAGGTGCATCATCCACCAGTAACAATAGCTAAGATTTCGCATAAGGATTGTTAATGATAAAAGTCGTCTCTATGTTTAATTAAGCACACTACTATGAAGATGTAAAGGAGAATGGAATTATAGTTCTACCTGTTCTTAACCTCGGCACCAGTTAAATGTGAGGAATCAACTTCACTTCATCCCAATTTACCTATTTGATTGCACGCTGGAGGCAAAGTAAAAACTCTTGAACCACAGAGAATCGAACCGTAATTCCTCGGTCGTCCAGCTCGTAGTCAGGTCGCTATATTGACTTGTCTATCCAGGAGCGAGGCTTAACAAATATATGCTCACTTCTATTATTAATACGGTTTCTATAAAAGTAACAAAACCAACATGACGTCAGCGCGAAATATATCGATTTTTTAATGGATGTTGAGTCACTTAAAAATACGTTCTAAATCTATACCGAGGCTTTCTACAGACTTAAACATATCTATCTGTTGTACTGAACTAGATAACCTTTGGCAATGCTTGCTACCGTTCAGCTCAGAACTTTCTCGTCTGCTTCATAAAAACGAAAAGAATAAAATCCATAAAATATTCATTTTGCATGTAGTTTTGTATGGGTACAAAACTTGGTCTCTGGCATCATGGGAAGGGAGGAGAATGAGGGTATTTTCATAACAGGGTGCTGAAGATCATATTTGGACTGAATAGAGGTGAGATAATAGGAGGTTCGAAAAAAAAAGTGCATAATGAGGAGCTTCATGACTAGTTCTTTTCACCAAATACGATCAGAATGATCAGGTCAAGGAAACTGAGATTGGTTTGACATGTAACACGCACAGACCAAGAAGACTCCATATAGGACTTTGGCGGGAAAGATGGATCTTAGAGAGAAAGAATGGAGTGGTATGTGCTGGACTAACCTGACTCAGGATAGAGGCCGGTGGAGGATTCTTGTGAACACCGTAATAAACTTCTAGGTTCCATATGATTTTGGGGAATTGCTGAGTAGCTGAGCGACTAGGGACTTCTCAAGAATGATTCAGCTCCATGGAATTATTTATTCGGTCAATCACTTAACTAGTACTGAACAAGAAGCACGTAGTAAAGAGAACGTCAATCATGACAAAATTTCGTCCTGATTGACGGCGTGAATTATGTTATAAAGCAACCATTACAGCATTTGAGTCAAGGTGAGTTGGATAGGCCGAACATCTAGTACATTGGAGGTTGAGAAATGAGTACTATTATATGCTCACGTAACCTCAAAGCAACGCCCTCCTTGGCAGATCTAGTTTTGATTGAAGAAAAATAATGCCATGGATTTGTGAGAAATTTGAGGACATTGTCTTAGATTAGATTCCAGGGTGACTTCTATAAACATGACAATGAACTTTCTACCTGGCTAACCATCTAACTCGGGCCGCGCCATAGCTCAAGCGGTTAGTAGCTGACTTCCCACCACGGGGCCTGGTTTGATTCCGGGTCTGGTGAAATGGGATTTGTGGTGGACAAAGTGGCGCTAGGCAGGTTTTCTCCGAGTACTTCAGTTTCCCCTGCCAATCTTCATTCCACCAGTTGCTCCACAATCACCCTCACCTATCATTTGGGGCTGGTACAATAGGCCAGAATTGGTACTTAGTCCCACCGCACTAGCAATAAAAAGAAACCATCTAACTCCCTGGTAGCAGAACCCTAAGGTTCGAAACAAATAATACCAAATTGCAAATATCTGAAAATAAAAGAACTTAGGTGACAGAAGTAAGCGAGCAATTCTTGACATTTCGTAATTACTAATTTCGTGATTAAAATAAGATTCCTTGCACTGTTATGACGGTGCAGTCTATGAGCCTAAGATGATCTGGCTACGTGTGTATGGTGGAGCAACGCCTCTGGTGTAGAAAACATCTTTAACTTATCCACTTGAAGGCTGAAANGGGGGGGGGGGGGGGGGGGGGGGTGAAAGTAAGATGGGCCGAGGAGGTATATGTTATGGAGATGGGTTGCTGGTGTATTTAACCTTAATTTAGCGAGTAATGGTAGCATTCCATCGGAACTGTGAAGTGCACAACCTAACATTACCTTTGTGTGCTAAATACAGAGTTGTTAGACGTTAAAGCAAATGATGCTTACAGCCACAATTACCAATTTTAGTGTTCATGTCTACATTCAGTTTATGGGCGATTCTCTGTAGTGTTTCATACCTTGGACCTCTGTCCTGATTTTCTTCTTTGCTTGCGAGAATTGTGAGGCTATCATTTCCCTTTCGTCCGGAATATGTCCACGCATCCAGTTGCCACATGCGAACTGGTAGAAGTCTTCACAGGGGTCAACCTCTTCGTCTACAGCAGATATTAAGCGGTGCGCTGCAATCAGAATAAATCGTAGGACATACTCATTCTCTGGCTACAAGTCACGAACCTGCTAACGTTATACTGGATGCCCGAGAAAAAATATTTAATATTTAAAAAATGTCATTAGAAACATAAAACAAATATTTAGTGTGAGAAACCCCTAATTAGCCTACTACAGATGAAAGAAATAACGGGAAAACGAACGAAGAGAAGGGTGCATAGACTGAAAGGAAGAGAAAGAATATGAAACGGAAAGGAAAAAGGCGGAAATTTATAGACATAATCCACCTGGATTAAACAGAATTTATAAATGCTGACTTTAGGACTTAAGTACTTTTCATTTGTCTCGACATTAACAAATGCTTCTGCGAAAATATCATTATCATTATCGATAAGCTAATCAGCAATAAATTCTATGTTATCTTTATTTATTTCTTTACACAGAAACAAAATGTATTTCAAACAAGAATAAATATAATTTAATTAAGTAGGCCTCCCTATCTACTACAATTGGTTCATTTTACGATAAGAATTTTCTGATAAATTTAATAAGTTCTTTTATGAAATAGAGGTATAGAAGAATTATGTAAACAAATATTTAAAAAACCCTACACCAAATTTTGTTGAAATCTGGTCCACGAATTTGGAGATGAAACATACGTACGGAGGAACAAAGAAGTCATCATCTACACAAGGTAAGCAGTAATAAAATGGGAAATAATACGTTATGAGGAAGAAAATTGTAATGACCTACATGAAAGTTCTATCCTGCGGAGATGGGGAATCAAGATAAGCTGTTTCAGGAACGTAGCTGATAGTTGGAATGTGAATCATGAATGCTGCCCTTTTTAATTCATATGCAATAGAAATGTAAATGTTGAGGCTACCTTACAGGAGTAACGCTATAATGGCTTAGTAATGATAATGAAATTTCACATTTAGTTGTAGTAATCAGTTGTTAGGTTCTTTAGAAACCGCTCAGAAAACTACATTTATCTGTATCTGATTTGGCTAAGTACATTAATAATGTAGAAATTAATATCATCCATTAACAACCTGTTGCACTGATTAACAATTTCGTGAACAGTCGTGAACAACTTCCTGTCGTACTCATTGACCGCTGGTGTGCTACATTATCACTTTCTTATAAACGTTACTCCTACGGCGGGTTTCGACCTCATAAGGTCATTATCATGCAGATACTTTTACGTAACTGCTCCGTTGCATTGCTTTCTCCAGTTCATTTTCCTAAAACGTGTTAAAAACAAGTTCCAACTCTTGTTGAATGTTTGTAAAATAAAAATTATTTCAATTTGATGTTACGTTTCTTTTTCATTCCAAGGATTGTTAAGTTATGCGAGGAGACGCTCTGCGCAACATCAAGACTCTGCGCAAATAAACCAAGGATAAATAAATAAATAAAGAAAGAAATAACATATATATGAAAATTAGAACTATTTTCAACTTAATTCATTTTACCTGATTCTAGACAATCCTTGGTTCGACAAATATCCACGGAAACTGTTTCCTTCTCTGTTCCTAAAAATAAGAACAATAATTGTGTAATTAAATTAGTATTGCACATAAAGGTAATTAAACCATAAAAATGAAGCATACTATGCCATAATTTTCAATACAACTAAAATCACCGTCACACTACATACTTCATCAAGATATACACTTTATTTAGAGATATCTCTCAATGGCAATGTTCCCATTAAATTGTAAGTAAAATTATTGTAATAAAATAAAATATATCAAATTTCTAAGCATGAGTAAGTCACTATCGATATAGTTACTTTTCTAATTTTCATCTTTTACGCTATCATTTGGGTTACAGGTATTCACATTCCAGTCATAACATTACAACATCCAGTTCTGAGGAAATATAAAAAAAGATTTCAAGAAGCTCTTCAGAGCGAACAGCTTCTATGCAAATGGTCAAAGCTGTCTGCAGAATCTGTTACTGACAGATCCACTTACCAGCAGAGTTAGTATTGCCTGCAGCAATCCCTTGCAGAAACCTATTGGTTTACTGTGTTAGCATAATCTCAGGCAGAATCAGTACAGTTACACTGCATAAGTAGAAAGTTCCTATTTACTGTTGCGTAAGGGCCGCGCCATAGCTCAAGCGGTTAGTCGCTGGCTTCCCACCGCGGCGGCCCGGGTTCCATCCCGGGTCTGGTCAAGTGGGAGTTGTGGTGGACAAAGTGGCGCTGGGACAGGTTTTCTCCGAATAATTCTATTTACCCTGCCAATCTTCATTCCACCAATTGCTCCACAGTCACCCTCACCTAATATCTGGGGCTGGCACAATAGGCCAGAATTGGCCCCAGCACAAGAGACTTAGTCCCACCCCGCTATAAATAAAAAAATACTGTTGCATAATTTCGAGTGTCCTATCTCGTAAGAAGATGGGTCTTCATAACTATTCTTGTCTAAGATCTATAAATATACCAAATAGTTAATGTACTTTCGGTTGTATTATAGGGTTAATGATTATTCATACCCAATTATGTCCGTAGCGTTTCTTTTCTTTCCTTGGCACTACTGCCCCAGTGGGCCTAGGCCTACCTCCATGAACTTCTCCGTTCACTTCGGGTTTTCTAGATCTTACACATTCGGTAGGACTCCTTGGGCGGGTGATCAGCTCGTCGCAAGGCCTCTACNTTGTAAATATACAAGTGCCTGTACCATATCCGGGATGTGTACGCAGTAGGTTACAGGTACTCGCTGGTGAGCAACACTGTATCCGGTTCCTATTATACGAGAGCCCGGAAAAGTTCCACGACCGCTGTTAACTCCAAGACGAATGTCATTCGGAATCGAATTTGACAGTTAATGGAACTTGTGTGGGCCGTCACGTGATTGTGAAATGCACATGTCACTTATTCGGCCTTTATCCTCGTCTGAGTTTAATTCCGCTCCATACACATCCTGAGCAGAGCACAAGATGCGTCTTGAGTTCAGATTGTGTTCTTCTGCATTGCTACGCCGTGTGGTCTTGTGTGTGGATACCAACTTTTCTGAACTGCATGAGAACCCAGAAGACCACAATCTGAACAATCACCGCACTGAAAGCCTCAACACAGATTCTTTAAGTGTTCATTATTCGGGATCCACCATTGAAGATGGAAAATATTTGCTGAAGTCAATTTAATTACTTACATACCTCAGTTAAATGCAATGCCTCATTTTGACGGTGTTACTGACTTTACGTTTGAGTAGCGACAGATCGCTGATGTCGGTTATTGAAATGTCGTTCTTTTTTCCAGAATCGGTAACTTTATACTTGTGGCTTAGTTCAAACTTCACGACATGTAGCCTAAACTTCACACTTCAGGATAGTGTATAAACTACACGAGAATTGTTTCGGTAAGTGTCACATCTTCGTATGCTTTGCTAGTGTCTGGAGTATGATCATGATAACTGATATGACTACAGTTGGGAGTTAATTCGGTTGCATTTTCCAGTAGATTATTTGATATTGTTATACTCGTTATAAGGAGTCATGTCAGTAGCCATCAGCTAGTAGGTTTTTGAACTACGGGTACATAACCTATGTCAGAAATTTTATTTAGGTTTTGAAAGATCGAGCGGGTTGGCACAGCGGTAACGCTCTAGATTTGTATTAGAGACTGGCTCGTCTCGAATCTCGGCCGGAGCCCTGACTATTATGATTGTGATTTCTCACCTTCCTCTTCAGCCTCTCCAGACCAGTACCAAGATATCACCTCAACCAGCTACTTGGGTTTCCTTGGAACACTGTACGTTACTGGACGAAGCTGCAATTTACTTACCCCAGGCGATGGCCATGACACAGAGGATAGACACCAGAACCACGTTGATTCCAAGTGAAAGTCCGAGGACCTTCCTGTGCTCTAGGGCACTCTGCTTGGATTTCCTCCGATGGAAGCTACATAACAGGAAAGTCATTATGACATTACCTCAACAGCAGGCCTACAGGCTGCTTACCAATTCAGTGCACTGATCTGTGAGTACACTGGATGAAATGGATCTCATATGCAATAGAGAAACCCACGTTCAAAAGCTTTGGGAAGGGATAAAAGAATGAAGATCTGTGAAATTACTGGCAGCAAGATATTTCTGTAAGTACAAATGATGTTCGCTTTCTCTCCTGGGAAAAATTCAGTTAGGTCAAAGCAAGCATGTCAAAAGAAAAAACTCGCATTTTCCGTCGCAGTCAGCGGTGTCCCTAGCTCCATGGAACGTGGAGAGAAATGTTCCCCCTTGAAACAATTTTCTGGCGACAGAGACCGTTTTTTTTTCCTTGGCACTACAGCCCCAGTGTACCTAGGCCTACCTCCATGAACTTCTCCGTTCACTTCGGTTTTTCTAGATCTTACACATTCGGTAGGACTCCTTGGGCGGGTGATCAGCTCGTCGCAAGGCCTCTACCTGTAGACAAACACAGAAAAACGCACACACAATAACTAAACATCCATGCCCTGGGTGGGATTCGAACCCACGATACCAGTTTCCAAGCGAGCGAAGACAGTACATGCCTTAGACCGCTCAGCTACCGTGACCGGCCGACAGAAACCTTACTGAAGGAAAATATCAGCTATTTCGTCACACTATTTACTCATTACTTACTCATGGAGCTGAGCCCTTCTTGAGGAGCCGCCAAGTCTGCAGCTACTCAAGAATTTCCCAGCATTTTATTAAACACGAAGGTTCATTACCGTGTTCACAAGAGCCCTCCACTGGTCACTATTCTGAGCCACATTAATCGAATACATCCCATCCCATCCTATCGCTCTAAGATCCATTTTAATATTGTTCACCCACCTACGCCTTGGTCTTCCCAATGGTCTCTTTCATTCTGGATTTCCCACCAATATCCTATATGCACTCCTCTTCTTCTCTATTCGTGCTACATTCCCTGCCCACCTCATCATCATTCACTTGATCATTCTAATTATATTTGGAGAAGAGTATAAGTTGTGAAGCCCCTCATTATGCAGTTTTCTCCAACCTCCTGTCACTTCATCTCTCTTTGGTCCAAATATTCTCCTCAACACCCTGTTCTCAAACACCCTCAGTCTATGTTCCTCCCTTAATGTCAGAGACCAAGTTGCACACACACACACAGAACCACAGGCAAAATTATAGTTTTGTATATTCTAATTTTTATGTTTTTGGACAGCAGACTAGAAAACAGAAGTTTCTGGACCAAATGGTAGCAGGCGTTACCAGAGTTCAATCTCCTCTTAATTTCCTCATCAATCAGGTTTTGATTTGTTATCGTCGTTTCCAAATATCTGAACTGTGCCACATTTTCAAAACATCTGTTTCCTATCTTTATGTCATGATTTTGCCCTGCATGTTGGCGACGAGCCAGCAGCATATACTTAATTTTCCCTGTGTTTACTTCTAGACCAACCTCCTTACGAGTCTTTACGTTTGCAAATAACATTAACATTAATCTAATTTATTTAATAACTAATGCCTTTTTCAGCATGCTATGGAATTTAGTACTAGATCAAAATTTACACCACAATTTGTAGCTTAGAAACAACGTCGAAACGTCCATGACAGAGAAATTGCATGCATAACAAAAAAAAAGCCTTCACATCAAAGTTTACAACGAAAGGCGTCAAAATTTATACTTTCGTGAATATGTCTTCTCTTCACACTGTCGACCATCGAAGTGCACAAAATTTGATTCCAGATGTTTCGGAGGCTATTTATTAAATCACTTTATTATTTCGGCAATATGATAATATGAGACTTTAAGGAATACAGATGCAATATGCATAATTTCGACATAATAATCTGTAACTGTCCTGATGTCCTGATTTGACCCATAGAATACACCAAGAGATGGCCATGCGGGACCATCACTACAGCTAAGGCGATTTAAGCCTATGCATAACACTTTCTTCATAAACAAGGAATATAATTATTTTAATAGGCTAACGTTTATTTCAAGAGCACTCGAAGAAGGGTCTCTTTCGCTAGTGCAGTATGTCAAGGTAAGAAATACGGTAAGACTCACAATGCCCTCCTGGAGGAAACGGGTGTGAGGTGTTGGCTGCACTGTGTAACTGCGACGGTCTCCAGCGGAATGGCGCTGTCCTCCACCGCTTCTCTTAAAGCTGAAGTACTGCCGGGAGCACACTGTGGCATCCGGCTCTGCGCGATAGATTCTGGAGGACAACACGGTCTCATCCGCACACATAGAAACTCCTGGAATATTTATGTTTCCTATTTTTTTAAATTATTTATAAACATTGACCAAGTTCCTCCCTTGAAACTCTATTAGCAAGTTACATATATCCCTTTTGCTTCCCGATGAAAGTGAAAATATCAAACTGCCTACTTCATTACTTGAATTTATATATTTGTCGAAACAAACCATAGACGTAAGCTAATATAAGACAGAGTGCTTGAATAGAATATCGTGTAACGTGAGGATTGAGAAAATATATAAAGAGACGCGTCATGATTTTTCCTGATTTACAATACAATACAACGCGATGCAAAAATTCATTCAGTTGTGAACATTATACGCAAATTCCTCCCGCTTGTAACCCATGATTACGCCAGGGCGAAGTCCCGTTTCTAAGAATACAGTAAAATAGAACTGAAAAATAACATCAACATTACCTACAAAGAAAGAGTTCGTTATCTGAGCACGCCTTGCTCTTCCACTTACACGTAACCATTAACAGGACCCATTATTACAACTTACAATTTTCTTCGAAACTTTTCATCTTGAAAACCCTTCTGTTTCTCACAATGGAAGTCCGTTCTCAAGTTGGCGATCCCAGCCCATATTAAATGGACTTGTTTGACATCTTCCTCTTCATCGTGCGGGAAGTCTCTCTTGCCTGACACTTCACTTGGAGTCCGTCGATCTCCATACCACAGAATCTCCACCATGCCATGTCTTTTCTGTCTCTACCAATGCAGCATCCTGTGTTTCCCCTTCCTCTCCAATTCAATTTTAACAGAAAATTGTTGCACAAAAATCTGCTTAGAAACTATTTCTATTCATGTGCAAAACTTTTTATCCGCAAAACAAAACTTATCAAAAGTGCCTTACCTCAATACAGCAGGTGGTGAAATTGTTCCTGTGCTTAATGAGTTAAGAACTACTCCATGAAGACTACAGGGGTAGTGGAGGTATAACTCCATCATTCTTGGCCTTGTCACTAGTTAGATGTGAATGGTCAGCTTTACGCTTCAGTCGCTTTACCTCTGAGGATAAATCCTCCAGTACCATTTGCCGGGAATCGAACCCGGCTCTCCGGCTCAGAGCCTGTTTCTATACCGGCTGAGCTATTCCGGCTTCCCTGCTGACAATGCAATTTAATACTAAATAGATTTATGCAAATTATGTGTTGTAATGGATATACACGTATCTTTTCAAAAGAACACAGCATAGATTTCTATAGCTTAGTGCTTTCCCATTTGGATAGCGTTATGAACTACCAAAGAGCTCTTAGGAAACATTCTGAAAACGCGATTCCTCTGAACATGCGCACTAAGAACTTAAAATATTCTGGAAAGATAGGTACATTTATACAAAGCTACCGAACCTGATAGAACAATAATATGAACTAAGCTGTGTAGCCTTGTTGAGTCACTGCAGTGCCTACACAACGCTTCTCCGCCTGCCGTTTATTGATGCCATTTGCTTTGGTTCGTAACTGCTTGCCAACGTACACAGCAACAGACTAGTAAGCCTTAGACTCTCGTGTGTGTGGGCATGTGTTTCTGTGTGTGTACGCGGTAGAGTAACAGAGAAATGTAAGCATTTCCAACATTCTAGCAGACAATATCAACTCTGTAACATTTATTATTCAAATTTCTTGAATAATTCTTCATTTTACTTATATCAAATACATAATTTCCTAATGACACCTTCCAGCCATTCATTTTATAGCTTTTTTTTTCCTTGGCACTACAGCCCCAGCGAGCCTAGGCCTACCTCCATGAACTCCGTTCACTTCGGTTTTTCTAGATCTTACACATACGGTAGGACTCCTTGGGCGGGTGATCAGCTCGTCACAAGGCCTCTACCTGTACTCAAACACAGAAAAACGCACACACACAAAGTAAACATCGATGCCCTGAGTGGGATTCGAACCCACGATCCCGGTTATTTCAAGCGAGCGAAGACAGTATATAAATACTTAAAAATTCTGATCACACACTTGTCCCTTAGTACATTTAGCCGTATGCAGAGAATTTTCTCACAAACGCTCTTATGTTTTAAACTGATATTTCCCCACTCTTTACAATTTCCTATATTTCAACACCATAAATTATTCTATATTTGACCAATATTTCTTAAGGTCTATACATTTTTTCAAGTTCTTTAACTGAAGAGCGGAAATCTTGGACTTTGCTGAATTCATCAAGGAAGCTTCGACAGGACGGACAAGTAATGAGCATTTTGAGGAGATAAATACACGCGAAAGTGTAATTGGAAAGCCTTAAAGAATAGGTTATGATACCGTGCGGTGGGTTGAGCTGCTTAGTAATGAGGTCCAATGTCGTGCTTTTCTGAAGCAGTTAAGACAAGCTGACAGCAGACCGACCGACTGACCGACCCAACAGCCGACCTAAAAATCTCTATTAAAAATAATCAAATAAATATTAATATTTCTAACAACGCCCTCTGCTGGCACGTTCTTGAGCCACTTCAATTCTCCAGAATCTGTTGCCCTGAGTTACGCCTTATTATCAACATTGCCGGTAGCGTAGTTGGTTGAGGCTCTATTCTACAAAACGAAAAGTCACGGCTTCCAGTCCAGATGAGGTTGACTTTTTCAATTACCTAATTCTTTCAACTGCATTATGGCCCTGGGGTCGACTCAGGCTCTAATAGGAATTAGTATCAGGAATCTTGCTAGGGGGTAAAGGGCGGCCTACGCGTAAGGCTGACAACCTTACCGCCATCTGTGAGCCGATTGTCTAGAGAAAATGTAGGAACCTCGACGTCTCAAAACCTTATGGTCCTTCACGGCCTGTACAGGGACATCTTTTTTTTACCAACTTTACTTGCTAGAATCTTCTGTTCGCAGGGATTCTTAACATAAAGTTTTGTTAATTTCTTGTTTCCTTGGTGACAATCCATTCACTCTTCTTGGTTTATAAATATTAGCAATAACCTATGAAAAAATTATTCCGCCTTATGAAGATTTATGCATTTTGCTAGTTTTTACAGGTACCTAAACTTTCGTAGGTACAAATATTCTCTTCGGCACTTTTTATTCAATTATGCCCAGTATTCATTCTTTCCTTAGACTAACGATTATGTTTCACACCCATAAAATCGTCTATAGTTAGACTTTGATCTTCCTAAACTTATACAAATCTTAGTTAGTTTGGAAAGAATATGAATTAAATTTATTTTTTCGCGTATTTTATAAGTTTACAAATCCAGGTGAGTTTTTAGTGGTTACCTGGCACAGCGTCGGCAGCGAATGGACTGTTCTTTAAGCAGTCCCTATAATGACTTTGGTTTTCTTGGATATCGACAACAAACTTACTCAGAAGCTCCCTTGAAATGTATTCCATTATTATGTATTGATCACTGACCCAGCTGAAGGGAAAATTATGTTTCTATTTCCACTCAATTACATATACTTTGTCTTCCATTTAGGTAAATGTCGGAGTTCGGTCGCCATTCAAAATATGAATTCGAATAGGTTGGCACTCAATAACAAAGTGGAGTGTGAATTCACTCCTTGGGGTAATTGAAAATCGATAACAAAGAGACCTTTTTATCACAAAAACCTGTACACTCTCATTAAATTCGCAATAAATTGTTAGGGTGTTGAATTCAAGAAGAATGGAGAGGCGGCACATGAATCATCATGGGTTATTTATTGGCTTTTTATACGAAGCTTTGTCAGCTGCATATTTTACAGCTTATAACAGCGGTTCTCAATCTTTGCGAGACCGCGGCACGGTAAATCCATTTTCTATAAGACGAGGGCCTATAACATCGAATGTTAGAGTGACTTACGAAAGAGTAAGGACTTGAAAAGACTTGGTCATTGGGCATTATAATGTATAGTCCAATATTTCTGGAGTTGCTGAGGACAACCAAGAAATATTTACGAATGACTTGTCTCTTTTCTAAGATTCGAACTCAAGTACTAATTAAGAGTGCTAACTGCTACACTGTTCAAAGCAGTTATGGGGAAAATAGGAATTGCATACAATGTGTTCTTTGGATAACCCAATATAAAAATTATGCGTCGAAAACGGACGAATTATTTAAATTTCCTTCCTTGTTTCTCCAGAATTTTCAGGGCTTAGTCGAGCCAGGTTCTCCTGTGGTAAGTCAGAGGTTCCGCAGAAGATATTCAGATGGCGTTAGGAATCCCTAATGAATGTATAAGGGGTGGGCCTTCTTGGCCCTTGCACCGAGACCACAGTGATCTATTGTGCCTAAAAGGAATCCCTGCATTTGGCATAAGTACAGAACAACGCAGCTATCTCAGGAAAATGACACAAAGAAATACCGACAAATATTCACATCTCGATTGTTGTTCGAATGCGTGATCCGAGTGTTCAGGTAGCCAAAATTTTCTAACTGGGGTCCTTTGTAATATTTGTTGCATCCGTCTTGCTTTTTATCCGGCTTTTCCAAGTTTTCCAGTCGTTGACCAGTGGACCAGTGAAACATTTTAACTTTCTGTGCGCTGCACTTCATATTTCATGCAGGTCTGCTTCTTCTCCTTCTACCTTGACGGGTTAGACTCTGAGGTCTGTGCCCATTCTTAAATATATAATTAAGGCCGCGCCACAGCTCAAGCGGTTAGTAGCTGGCTTCCAACCGCGGCGGCCCGGATTCAAACCCGGGTCTGGTCACGTGGGATTTGTGGTGGGACTAAGTGGCGCTGGGGTAGGTGTTCTCCGAGTACTTCGGTTTCCCCTGCCAATCTTTATTCCACCAAATTCTCCGTCATCACAATCACCCGGAGCAGGTACAATAGGCCAATCAGTGGCCGCCGTGCCGAGTTGACCCAACTGGACTCCACCCCCAATGTGCGAATTAAAAAAATAAGTAATTAATTAACTCTGAAACTTGAATATTATTGATAGCCAGCATGAGCCACTGGATAGGCGATCATCCTGTCGATATGTCGCTACCTACACAGGACAACACAAATACAGAATAAACGCAAACATCCATGCCTCTAGGGGATTCGAACCCACGGTCCCAGTGTTTGAGCTGGGGAAGGCACTTCATGACTCATCCAAGCCTTACTCTCATTAATAATAGCTCCTTTAAGTTTGCCCGTATTTGACACTTTCAGATGGGATCCTGTATTATTTTTTAGGTTTCGTCCATTGCATTTAGCGTCATTCGCGAAAATGTCAATGCATGACATTCGTAGAGCCCGTTTGTCGAAAAAAAAATGAAAATGAACTCTGCTGTCAGAGATACAAGCTAAACCAAGAAGAACCTCAAGAGAAATTTGATGGTCCAGTTGGCAATGGCAAAGTGAGGAAAATAAATTATTTGTACTCAGCGTAAGTAATTGTGCGATCCATGACACTTACTTCCTGTGACTTCTTAAGAGTCGAGAGCCTGATCCCCCGTGCTGCATGAACGTCCACTCTCTATCACAAGTTTATTAATGATCAGTTCTTCCAAAATGTTGAGAAAATGGAAATAATATGCTTGTATGAAGAAAGTCGTCTTCTGGGATCTGGTGCCGTGTATTCTTAGTTTTAACCGACGTTTCGGAGGAACATATCGCCTCCATCTTCAGGGTAGTTTAATAGCGTGCGAATACAGATAGCTGTAGTAGAAGACTACTTTCTTCATAGTCATCGCCGTGAAAACCTCAAAACTTACACAATATGCTTGTATATTTGTATATCACTTCAGCCTTGTAGAGAAAACCCACCAGACAAGACAATGCAGACCTCTCTAAGATTAAGAAAGCATTACCATAGTTACACACTCGGCCAATAAGAGCGCCCGCATAGCGTTAACTCAGACCAGGAAAAACTGGCTGGCACCATATTCTGATGTGCAGCCTAAAAGATGAAATATCGGAGTCAGAATGGGTATCCACTGCTAGACAACGGCTCAGTAGTCACGTTCCTGCTACAGTTAGAGCAATGAACCCATCGTTATCTGAGTGACAAATGCAAACACCTTCACGCGACAATGCGTACTTAGGCAGACCGTTAAAACGGAAATGAAAACCAAAACTGTTCAAGGAGGTATCTGCTACCCCAGGAGCCTAGCAGGTATAAATGGAGGCCAGTTCAGAAGTCAGAAGCAAGAGACGAGTCAGACACAGGAGTCAGAGGAAGAAGGCAGAAGCGAACTAGCGTGCTTTCGTTCAAGCAAGCAGACGTCGAAGACCTTGTTTGTGTCTTACAGTTAAAGTAATTTGAATTCGTTATAACTATCTGCAGTTCCGCCCGGTTAAATTGTCCAATAAATCGGTTCATCTTATCCGAAATCCATTAACCTCTAGTCAAGTTACCCGAATACATGACAACATAATTAGCATCGCCTCTACACGACAGTAAAACGGAACAGCAGAACACTAGCCCACGGCTAGCTCATAACCAACTCTCAAGTACCACAACATTAACATCTCAGAAACACTCATCTAGAAATCCGATAAAGTCTTCGCTCCGTTGAGGAATCATTTCGATTTTATTTATATTTTATACAGTCAGTCTTAACAGATACATATTTTTTCTTCCTTGGCACTACAGCCCCAGTGGGCCTAGGCCTACCTCCATGAACTTCTCCGTTCACTTCGGTTTTTCTAGATCTTACACATTCGGTAGGACTCCTTGGGCGGGTGATCAGCTCGTCGCAAGTCCTCTACCTGTAGACAGACACAGGAAAACGCACACAAACATCCATGTCATGAGTGGGATTCGAACCCACTATCCCGGCTTCCGAGCAAGCGAAGACAGTGCTCGGCTACCGTGACCGGCAACAGATGCATATATATAACCTTTAAGTATAAAGACTAAAAACAAATAAGTACCTTAGCCCTTAAGTAACCTTACTTAATAATATGTAAGAATTTCCTTGCACATGTTCTATTGAAAAGGTCTGATTGTGGAGCGAGACTGACCCCGAAACTTTAAATTTGAATTGACGCAAATAAAGTTTGCCGCCTGGGTGATATTTTTACACATATTTTATACGGTAGAATTACTTGGAAGAAGAAGGTCTATATTTTGCCCTGTCACACACACTTTCCTGAAAAAAATGTCAAATCACAGTCATCATCATTAACAAAATAGTCCTATTTGAACCATAGCCTTCCTTAGAAGATTCTATGAAATTGCATCCGGTTTTCACTTCTATGGATTTCGCGACAACTTTATTTTTGCAGAGAAAGGTTGTCAGCCTTCTATCCAAACCCTACCCACCTGACGGCCTAAGTTTTATATACAACCTTTTTATCACAACCGTCACAACACAACAAATATCAAGATCAGTGCCTAGTTTCGGCTCTTCTACGTGTTTCGGCTATTAATAGCCATCATCAGGCAAATACATGGTTAACATACATATACATCACCGAACCGCAATACTAGTAAAACTGGATACAATATTATTAATTATATAAAAAAATACTTGACGTAAAAATACAATAAATTAGATTATATAAAACAAATTATAGTATAAAACAAGAATAAAGTTCTTTGATTGATGTTTTACATCATTGAGTCAGTTGTTGGTTTTGTAATTTTGTTGCGTTCCCACGGGCAAATTGGAATATTCTATATTTTGTGTACATAAAATTGTATAGAAGGCTCGTGATGCAGATGTAGTAAATTAATGTAAATTATTTAGTCGATGCCTCATCCTACAAAGTATTGTCCGTTCTATAGGGAATGTAAACAACGGCTAAATAATTAACATTAATATTACTACATCTACATCACGAGCCTCCTATACAATTTTTATATTCACAAAATATAGAATATTCCAATTTGCCCGTGGGAACGCAACAAAATTACAAAACCAACAACTGACTCAATGATGTAAAACATCAATCAAAGAACTTTATTCTTGTTTTATACTATAATTTGTTTTATATAATCTAATTTATTGTATTTTTACGTCAAGTATTTTTTTATATAATTAATAGTATTGTATTCAATTTTACTAGTACTGCGGTTCAGTGATGTATATGTATGCTAACCATGTATTTGCCTGATGATGTTTATTAATAGCCGAAACATGTAGCAGAGCCGAAATTAGGCACTGACCTTGCTATTTGTTGTGTTGTGACGGTTGTAATAAAGAATTTGTATATTGTAACACAACAGGATGCATGAAATGAAAATTAAATCTTATATGTCCACTAGTGATAGAGGGCCCAGTTACACCCCCGGCACCGGTTTCCCTTTCCGTCGCTTTCTACACTCCCAGGGCTACGGTGGAGGTATTCTAAACCTCCTCCAAAAGTCGCTGCCAGGCAACGACTGGTGAAGATGCTGCAGACTGAAAGACTTAAGTGCGTGCTGTAGTGAACTGTACAGTGTGTGAATTGGAAATAGCATTTTAGTTATCTGTAGTTACGTTCTGTAAATGTTCAATAAATCCCATTACCAATCCAAAATCCCGTCTATAGCTACTCATACACACGTCAGAATGTAATTCTGTCTGAAAAATATTGCCAATAATCTTTTCAGTCTCAAAACTTGAGCGTTGGTCTAATTATTACCTCGGTATAAATTTGTTATATGAAAGTTTCTTTTCTTCGCAACATCCATCAAATTGTGTGCTTCATGAAGGCTTTGTTCCTCACACTAGTCACGTACACACTCAAATGTTGTGCTCTGTGAAATTTTTGTTCTTAAACACCATCCACGTGTAAGCTTAGATTTTATTCTCTGTGGATTCAATCTATAAGATAGTACACCTGAAATAACTTTCTTCCACTTTCGGCCAAAGCATTTCCGGTTCCTCTACAGTATCTTCTCCATCTCTTCCAGAGTTTGTCACCCCTAATACTGATGCGGACAGCTCACTCCTCATCCGAATCGCTTGGAGAACTTCTGCCATCTTGAGATCCACTCCCGCTGCTTTCAAATGCACCATAGCACCAAATGCTGCCTGCGTGGACACCACAGATCCTGTGAAGAAGTACACGGAGGCAGCCACTTGAAAAGCATCAAGTGGTGTGACTTCTCCCTCGTCCATTATCTTCTTCCCGATGTTTGCGAAGTGATTCAAAATCGTCAGGCCTTTCATTGTGGTCGCGCCGATCGACAGCGATGCCACGCCGACTTTTAGCCCTACCAACCTCGTGCCTTGGACGACTCTGGTTGCCACCATGGTGACACTGCCTAGCGAAATTCCCACAGCGCTACCGGCCACACCCATCCAACTTGCGCGGGCCTCACCACTGTTCAAGCCCAGTGTTTGTCTGTGTTTGTGTCTATCAACTAGTGTCTTTGCATTTCGGCCCAAGGCGAACACCCCTGAAGCTACGCCCCCAGCAACAACAGCTATGGCAACAGGAACTGATACAGGGACTACGAGAGCAGTGACGCCAAGGGCGGTCACCACTAGAGTCAAAGTAATGTCCACAGCATCCAAAACTTTGCCAGACAATTTACAAGCAGGCGATTCTCCAAATTCGACATCTATTTTTGAGCATGTTGATGTGTATATGCCGTTGCGAGGATAACACATAAAACACTTTGGGAGTTTGTTGTTCTTCTTATAGTCGATCCACCCCTTGTACACACGACGATTGCCATCCACATAAAAAGCAGTCTCTTCGCTTTCACCAATATCGTTCCTATTTTCTGCAGCGACCCTGAACAGAGGCGTGACCAGTTTCCCACCAGGAATCTTGATACAGACGAACAAAAACGACACAAATACCTCTGTAAGTCCTGTCTGCTTCAAAATCACGTTGCAAGTCTTCCGGACGATCTTCAGTTGTTTCTTCTTGTAACCGGTTCCGGCGTTTAATTCTCGGTTCGGAAGCTGGGACGGAGGACCATACATGGCGTAAGCAACTTTCCTCTCCAGCTCTGTCCTGTTCTGGTTGCCGTACAGCCCCGGCTCCATCCGGTCGCCACCCAGCATCTCGTATATATTCTGTTGCATTTTAATCGCTTCCGCCTTCCATGACTCCACTTCCGGCGAATTCCAATGAAGTTCCACTTCAACAACAACGGGTCTCTCATGGGTAGAAGCGTAATCCTGAGAAAATAAGATACATTTTATAATTTCCGTTTAACATAGGCCTAGTTACAAGATATTAACNGCATTTCCAGTAAAACAAAATGAATTACGTATATTATTATCATCCTCTGAAAATCTATACTATTCATTTCATAATTAAATATTTATGNCACTTGTATAAGGCAAACAAGTCGCCATGTTTCTAAGCACAGTTCATATAGGCCTATTAACTACTACTATTATTATTATTATTAGAGGTAGTGTTAGTAATAGTAGTAATAGTAGTAGTGGTAGCAGTAGTAGCAGTATTATTATTATTCTTATTAGTAGTAGTAGTAGTAGTAGTTGTTGTTGTTGTTGTTGTTGTTGTTGTNCATTAATAATAAAGAATTGAATTGAATTGAATTGAGTGGGGAGGCGGTAGTGTAGTCAGTATATAAATTAGCTACGGGCTGGACGACTGAGGCGTCGGAGTTCGAGCCTCACTAAGGTCAAGAATTTTCTCTTCTCCAAATGGTCCAGACCGGCTCTGGGATCCACCCAACCTTCTATCGAATGGTTATCGGGGGCTCTTTCCCCGGGGGTAAAGCGACCAGGGCGTGAAGCTGGCCGCTCACCTCCAACTAGTGCCGAGGTCAAGAAAATGTGGCTCTATACACCCCCCATACGTCTTCATGGCGTAGTGCTTGAATTCGTTGAGCAGAGGGATAATTTTACCTTACCTTTTAGTAGCAGTAGTAGTAGTTGTAGTTGTTATTGTTGTTGTAATATAAGTATTTTAATATTGTGAGATTTTGCAGTTATGTAGGATATCTGGCATAAGGTAAGCTTACAGGTCTGTAGGCCTAGAACTTTTTAATTTCTAGTACATTACATATGAATTCTTTTTACTGAACCCGGATATATCAGTCGTTGAAATGACTAGCTGAGGTCTGAAAACTATGTCCTATTCCCGGCAAAAAGGAGAAATACTCTCCTTTGCCACACATCCAAATCTGATGCGAGAAACCTCATGTAGGTATACAATGGACATAGGAGCTTCTTCCACGAGAGTAAATTGATGGAATATTGAAGCTATTCATTCATCTCTCTTTCTAATGCTTACGTTAAACCGATGTGGAGCTTTACCTACTTCATATCGCAGCGGTTAATGGTATGCATTCTGCACAGGACTGATGTTACTTACTGCAGCAGATAACCTTAGCAAACTTAGGTGTACTGTGTAAAACTTACATTTCTTTGCGTCGATCCGAAACACGTGTGTTCTTACCAGGTTTTGAGCCTTCGTCACGTGAAATTAGTAATTTTCAGTGTTAATTGCATCCATCATGAGGATGACGATGATAATTATACCAATAATGTAAAGTCAAATATATGAGATATAAAATTTTTTTCTCTCTTTAAAGAAATATGTTTAATAGAATACTTCATACATCCAAAAAAATGCAATAAATTATTGAGAATATTTAATATTTATTTCACGTAGACACGGGCTATGGGTGGAGTTTCTTGCATCCTTCGGCATGATGTTGCAAGATTGCTTTCGCTCCTCAACAGTTTCCAATTGATATCACTGTTTTATACATAGCTGATTCTCTGTTGTCTCCTCACATTTCTCTCCTATTTGAAATTACTGTCCCAGAAACTGTGAATGCTTTCTTTTCTAACATTTCTTCTCTCTTTTTGTATACCCAACTTTTGTAAGGTTCATCATCTCCTTCTAACCTGGGTTTCTTAATTTGCATGGAATTTCGGCTTATGGTATTATCACGTAAGCTCATGTTTGACAGTTAACTTGTCTCTCCCCACCCTCAACATATTTTAACTAATTGAGGTTTCCATGGGACTTGTTATGAACATCATATCTTTCAAGACCATTCAACTAGGGTACCCTTTAATTTCCTGTTACCACGAATATGCGTACAAACATGGCAGTCGTGAAAACTTCCGAGATGGAATTGTACTAACATCACTTAATAGCAACTCCTGAAGTTTCTTAGTAATAGTTAATAACAACTTGCGGAACTTCTATTAAAATGTTGTTGTGCATAGAGAACAAGAGACCAACATGGCGGCGCAAGAAATATGTAGCCTATGTAGCTGTCTATTTCATAGCGATAAATAATGGTTGGGGGAAGTGAAATTCTTGACGGAGATACATAATAAACTTTACTCAGTCCTGTTTGAAACATATTTGTACGTATGATACTAATTACAAATACAGCAACGGAGGGACAGTTTGAAGTTATATGCAACAAATTTAACGTATTAGATAACTTTAAAAATGGAAATTGTATACCTAAATTGAGCATTATCTGCAATTAGCCTGTAATTATTGGCTTATAATTCCTCTCAGTCCCATCGTATAAACGGAGTACTTGAAAGAAACCAGGCTTCCAAATTCGTTGCACAATGTCGTGTTATCATTCTCACTTTCTAAATTCAATTGCCGCGACGTATTTTAATAAAGACCAGACAACTATTGCTCAAGAAAAAGAACATAAGCCTAGTTATTGTTCTGTGGAACAAAGGAATATAAGTTAGACACACACTTCAACCTGATAAGGATACAAATCTACATATGTTTTATATCAACAGAGATTAAGTCTAAGCGTTGCAGCATATATTTAAATCTGGGAAAAACTTCTGTTGAATTTATAAGTCACGGCCAGTTCTGTGTAGATTTCCATGAAACACTACGATAAGAGAAATATGAACTCACTCTGATAGTCCAATCTGAAGACGATATGTCTGTCATTTATGTATGTATACGTGTACATGAGATATTGTTTCCCTTCTTAAGCAGATAAATTTGTAGAAATTCAACTGTCACACTTTGTGTGTGCGCATGTGCACGCGTGAGAACTGGTAAATGTTCCTAGCCATATTTTTGTCAAAATTCTGAAATCTCTTTTTCTTGCCATTGGAAATATTTCCTATATCTTGACTGAGAATCCCTTTGTTTTAGAGAAACGAAGTTTTGCAGTTAAATATTAAGCATTTAAGACTTCTTGATATTTTCCCTTACAAGACGCTGTCACGTTAAATCACCCGTAATCAGACTTTGGCTAACAGAGATATACGAGTATTACGTATGCAGTAGGTGTCTGAACAAGTTGGAAAAGTCTTTGCAAATATTGTAAAATTTTGAGACCCTCCTGAGACTCAGACTTCGTCACTTAGGAGCCCAAATGACTACTGCAAGACCTCAGTAAACATTTCTTTCTAGTACATTGCAGAAAAATCGATCACATTGGCCGCGCGGTCTAAGACATGAACTGTCTTCAAACCGTTCCAACACTGAGATCGTGGGTTCGAATCCCACTTGAAGCATTTATTTCTGTGTGCGTATATTCTCTGTCTGTGTTGTCCTGTGTGTAGATAGCAGCCTTGAGAGGGTTGATCCCCCGTCCAAGGAGTCCTACCGACTGTGTACATAATTACGGAACTGAAAAAAAAAATCGACCAGGGCCCAGTAGAGGGCTGTAGAGTCATTGATAAATGAAAACGAATGAAAAACATGGCAAACAAATTAAGTCAAAGGGCTTCGGTTTCCAGGGTTTATGATTCTTGTTGCATCTTGTAGGACACGGTGGACGGGGTATCAGCTCGTCGCAAGGCCCCTACCTAGACAGTACAATATAAACACACAATAAAATGCAGACCATGTCTTGAATGGATTTAATCCCATATCCAAATATTCAAGCAGTAGTGGACTGTATGCTTCTTAGACCGCGCCGCCGTTGTGATCGGCCCAATAAACCAATCACAAGACTTCATGCAGATTTCAGGGTAAGCTTCCGCGTCTCAGTCGGTTGGGGACCAGCAACGGATTGTAAATTATGGCGGTGCTATGGCCGCTTATATCTTCTTAATTTTAAATTTGGCGGTAGAATTTAACAGATGTGAGATATTTAATACGACAATATTAGGGGACTTGTGGAAAAACAAATATTTTCGGGGTTGACGCCGATGACAACGCACGTTCGCAGTGACTTTGCTCGGAGTCCGCGGTGGAGAGGTTATGTTTTTTTCTATAATGTTAATGGGGTGGAACTTTTTTTTTTGCTAGTGGGATGGGACTAAGTCCCTTGTACTGCGGCCACTTCTGGCCTATTGTACCAGCCCCAGATGATAGGTGAGGGTGATTGTGGAGCAATTTGTGGAATGAAGAATGGCAGGGGAAACCGAAGTACTCGGAGAAAGCCTGCCCCAGCGCCACTTTGTCCACCACAAATCCCACTTGACCAGATCCGAGATGGAACCCGGGCTGCCGCGGTGGGAAGCGCCGTTTTTCTGTGTTTGTGTACAGGTAGAGGCCTTGCGACGAGCTGATCACCCGCCCAAGGAGTTTTACCGATTGTGTAAGATCTAGAAAAACCGAAGTGAACGGAGAAGTTCATGGAGGCAGGCCTAGGCCCACTTGGGCTCTAGTGCCAAGGGGGAAAAAATATATACGATTATATTGTTAATTAGATCTTTCATGGAGTTAAACTTGTAATGGAATAAATTTAGTGCAAATTATAACATTTGTTTATGTACGTCTTGTCACTTTTTCCCCATCTGTTTACACTACATACAGAAGTGCTCATACCTAATGATAGAAATATTGTCACTGACTGTGTAGATTTTGAGGTTCTTACAGTGATGGTTATGATAGTTATTTCTTCTGAGATATAATAAGTGTAGTCCATTGAAAGTCAATCAACGTTTCGGGGGAACACGTCGCTTCCATCTTCAGGGTGAAGAAATAATCATTCAAGAAACCAGCGTGAAGCAGGTAGCAAGCCTGAAATTTAAGATGCCAAGTTCCTCTAGAATTCGGTTGA
Source organism: Cryptotermes secundus (assembly GCF_002891405.2). NCBI lineage: Eukaryota > Metazoa > Arthropoda > Insecta > Blattodea > Kalotermitidae > Cryptotermes > Cryptotermes secundus. The sequence continues at coordinate 102,377 of NW_019740661.1, forward strand.
TTTTCAAACGGAATACACGGATTTATATCCCAAGAGAAAGAACTATTTTTCACTGACTATTCATCATGATGTGAAGTACTTGCTAATATAAGGTAGCAAAGTTGTTTATAATACTTACGTATGACAGCATGTTGCGAACGGTCCGGGAGATTTTGATGACGACTGAAGAGATGGGAGTCAGCCTGTAAGGTGAAGAGACTTCAGTTGAGAATTTTTGGTGCTAAATATATTCCAACCCTTCACCTCCATAGACTGTATCGACATAAGGTGGGTGTCCTGGGACAAATATGTCAGCAGGGCTGTATGGAAGTTATATAAAGTTTGAATCCTCTCTGTCCTCTTGTATGACTGCAAAATGTGTAAGGAACACACTGTTATGGGATGACTATTCCTCTTATATTCTATTAACTGCATCACTACTCATTTGTGATAAGTACAGTACGTTCTATTTTATAAGCCGTCTCTGAAATACATGGTCAGGTAATTTCGTTTACCAGAACTGATGACGAAGTTCATAGTTTATAATTCTTATTCCAATTTAGACACAATAACATGAAGTGTTCACTGTTACTTCGGCGGTTCAACAATGTCAGAAATTCACTAACGCTTCCAAGACAGGTCTGCATTTACGTACGATAAATCTACAGGAATATCATTGTAGTTCCCTTTCTCATTGGCTTCTTCTTCGTTGGAACTTGTCACTGCCCACAGAAGCAGTAATTTCGTCAGGCGCTGAGCAAGGGGTTTCATATCAAGACCCTAGTATAGGGACCCCATAGACTGCAGGGAAAACAGCCTTCACTTCTTGATACAAAAATGCTGCTAACTTCAGGTCGCCATTAGAGATCTTGAATACTGTTCTCATTCTTATCCGTCCTTGTGTAATTCAATCAAAATCTGCTAGGAGTCGATGTTTCCTCTTTCTGCAAAAAGAACAATCATTGAGATGTAGCGGATTTTGAGTAGCACAAGGAGGGACACGAATCACAACAACGTTCGAGTTGACACACAGTGCGATAGGATGCAAAAACATAAAAATAGTGATATTATTTTCTGCAGCACATTGCAGCTGAACTCCCATTTCGGTTTTCTAACTAACCTCCTCCCCTGGGGTAATTTACTTTCTATAAGCGTATCTTCTTAGTATCCAGTTCATCTCATTCTTCTTTTTACAGAGAAACTGAGATTCTGTTCTTCAAGACACAGCGACATATCCTTTACCAACACTGACACACTTGTCCCATCGCTTTACCAGTGCGTCGAAATCCGCAGCTTAGAAGTCTTTTGAGTGTTGTCTCAGCCACTTCCGCACCTCAGTCTCAACCACTTCGTAATCAGGGGAACATTTGCCACCAAGGTGGTTTTTTAGCGGATCAAACAGATGAACATCACTAAGTACCAAGTTCGGGCTGTAAGGATGATGTTCAAGAAGTTCCCAATGCATTTCTTGAATTCTCTCCTGGGTTGCTCGGGCAGTATGTTGCCTGGCATTGTCACGATTAAACAGTCTCCTTCTTGTCAATTGGCCTGGACATTTACTGTGAACTGGATCCGGAAGCTTCAACAGAACTTCACAATACGATGCAGAATTTACATTTTCACCCCGCTTCTGAAAAAAAGGCTAACAGAACTTCCTAAGGATCCCAAAACACTGTAAACATAACCTTCCCAGCTGATGGTGTAACCTTAAACTTTTTCTTTGAAGGTGCACTGGGATGTTTCCATTGCAGTGATGCGCCTCTGATTCGCTCCGAGTAACAATCCTGTTAAGCATATCTTCCCCTTCATCTGGATATCGCAAGAGATGCTGCAAGTACAGACCCATTCAGTTCATTTTTTCTCAGTCCTTCAGTTTTCTAGGCACCCACCGTGTACACACTTTCCGAAACTTCAAATGATCACGCATTATGCTGTATGCTAAACCATGGCAACACCCTAGTGCAATTGCTACACTGTCTATCGTTATCCCCCTGTCAGCTCGAATCAACTCTTCCACCCACTGGAGAGTTGCTTCTGTCCCAATCTCAACAGAGCGACTTGGTCGGGCATCATCTGCGAATTTCGAACGCCCTTCAGAGAATTTCTCGACTCAGTTGTGAACCGCTTTACGCGACAAACACTCCCTGCCGTAAATAGGAAACATTTCTTTATAATTATCCTTTGCAGGGGTCCTTTTGCCCACAAAAATAACTGACAACAGAACACTGCGCTTCGGTATTCACTCTGCAAGCAAGGTCGCCATTTTGACTGCTCCAACCAGCCTCTAAACATGTGCTTGCATTTCTGTTTCCTAGACTGTCCAGAAGCTGGACTCTGCTGCTACTTAATGATACACAAAGGAAACCTACTACTTCCATTACAGCAGTTATGCTTCCGTTTATGACATATCTACTGACCCTCCCTCGAATTTTTCAACTGCCTTCCAAGCCAATATTCACAACACGCCTCACGGCGCGGTTCGTGAATAACAGACTGAATGTCAGCCCGTCACCAGTCTCCCTCAAATGAGACCCGCCTGCAATAAAGTGGTAAGGACTCACCTGTGATGGTACTAGTGAAAATGCTAAACATGTCTATAGTGTAACAAGATAAATAAAGTAGTTCCATTATGTGAAACGCTTAGTGGAAGTTGGACCGCAGATTAGAGCTATCAGATCCCTAACAATGCTTCGTATATCTAAGTTGCATATTATATATAATGTCCCCCACGCCCGTTTTGCCATATACGGTTAGAGACGTTATCAGTTGATCCGTATTGCGAAACAAAGACCTACCTCCTACTCGATGTTGCGCGCGATGTAGTGGTTAGCATTGGTTGGTTCGTTGGCCAGTTGGTCTTACAGGTATTTGGTCATTGAAACATATAAATTGCCAGATGTTATATTTTAGCGTCCTGTTGCACTGATTTAAGTCCATGATTTATTTCAACCGTCTTCCAGTGCATACACTCATCTATCTCACTCCTCTCTCTCGTACTACATGTTTCGGCACAAAAGTGCCATCTTCTTGCAANNNNAAGATGGCACTTTTGTGCCGAAACATGTAGTGCGAGAGAGAGGAGTGAGATAGATGAGTGTATGCACTGGAAGACGGTTGAACTAAATAATGGAAATTGACAGATATTAAGGGAAAGGTATAAACCGCACCACCGAAAATAGGGATACATTTCTTCTAGAAGGTATATCTGTTCCTTTATCTAAACATCCTACCATGAAGGGATTCTTGACTCCTGCATTATATTTAATAAAGTTATCAGCTTATTTTTCGACTGCTTTACTCTCAAGGAAAGAGCCCCTGGCAGCCGATGGAAAGAAGAGATTTTGTAGTTTCCAGAGCCAGTCTGGTGGTAAGAGCCCTTGAACTAGTCGAGGTTCGATCTCGATTGTATAGCCTGTTACTAAATCACTTTACAGAATATCTCGTCCAACAACGTAGAAGTTGTTATCCGACTTTCCGTATTTCCACCTTTCATTAAGGTTACTTTCTTGTGGGGCTTGTCGCCGTGTAGTCTGGTAGGTATTTACCATCGTATCAGCAGAATCTGCTGCCTCCAATTCAAGATTTCATACGCTGATGATAGAGGAAACAGGTTGTCCGAAATGTTTGTAACTTTCAACCAGACAACACAGTGTCATATCACATAAGACAGTCGCTACATCCGTCACATCTGTAATGTTATAGTCGCGTTCAGTTCTTTCATGTTCCGATGTAAAAAGCTGTAACTGCATCTACAAGCCTCTGCTACTGAAAGATATAAATATATAGGGAAACTAGTTTATTATGCTTCATTTTGATGCGATGCGCTTCATGACGCTGTCAGAAACTCTCTCGAGACTATATGGCGTCGGAGTGTATGATACATGTATGATAATGTGGAAAGGATTTGATCGTTGCCTAATTGATGTTCTTGCTTGGAGGGGCTGAGCTAAGACGCAAAAATTCCAACCAGAATAATATGGGAACAGGACTAAATTCGAACCCAGCAACAAGAAATATAAATAAGGTAAGGTAAAGCTATTCCTATAACATGCCATGAAGACCCCAAAGGATTGTGAGACGTCGAGACTCCCACATTTTCTAGAAAATAGGCTCACAGATGTCGATGAGGATGTCAGTCTTACGCGCCGGCCGCCCTTTACCGCCTAGGAAGATTCCTGCTACTCATTTATATTAGAGGTTGAGTATACCCCAGGACCATAGCAGCAACAGGAATATTAGGTAAAGTGAAAAATCAAATTACCTCATCGGGAATCGAAACTGTGACCTTACGGCTCGTAGCATAGTGCCTCAACCAACTACACTACCGAGTGCCCCTTGAACACAGAAGTTACCGAATAAAATTCTAGGGTCTCAACAGCTTCACCGATCTGCTCGGCAATGTTCTTTCAATTCAGACACTGTTACCAATAGTATTAGAATAGAAGAGTGGTGGAGACAAAGTCTATCAGCTCCGCCATCAGACACGATCTAGTGTGTATCTCCAAAAATAATTCCGTTATGAACACAAGGTTTACTGAAGAGGAAATGTAAAGCTATCCTTGTAACAGGCCGTGAATGCCCATTGGGTTGTGAGACGTCGGACCCCAACATTTTCTGAATGATCGGCTGACAGATGGCAGTAAGGATATCAGCTTTACGCGCCGGCCGCCCTTTAACGCCCAGGAAAATTCCTGATACCCTTTTCTGTTAGAGACTGAGTCAACCCCAGGGCCGTAGAGAGGCTAAGAAGATTAGGTAAATTAAAAAAAAAATGACTTCAACAGAAATCGAACCCGCGACTTTCTGGCTTGTAGTGTAGTGCCTCAACTAACTACGCTTAGTGATTGGTTAGTTAATTGTGTTTAGCGAGTAAGTTCCGAAGTGAAGGTTCCTTGCTTGGCACAATATCGGTGATATCTTATCTGTCACAATAAAATGGAAAAGTCACGTAGGCAAGCAAAACAACTCCTAATTAGAGCGACAGTGCTGTGCCTGCGATGTTGCATGATGCGTACTTCAAATCATTTGCCTCTCCTGGACGGAAAATATCATATCGTACATTCATTTCAAGAGGACAAATTTATTGCATGTAAGTAGTACAATGATTCCTTTACTGATTCCTATTTATAGAAATGGCTCAGTTCATTTTAATAATTAATAATAATTTGAATTAAGAAATAATAACCAGGAGAGGATATGTCCACTGACAGGGTTGTACATCTAAGTTATTCAGGGCAGAAATAGTTTAGGTTGATGTAAGAGAACCCTCATTTCTTTCTTAGAAATAATTAAATTTCAGAATAAAATTTGTTAAGAATAGGCCATATAGTTATTTGTTCCCTCAATCATAATTGTTAAACGTAAGACAAAATGACCAAGCAAGTGATATACCTCAGGCAGTTAGTCGCAGGCTTCCTACAGCAGCGGCCTGGGTTCGAGCCCAGGTCAGATCATGCAGGATTTGTGGTGAACAAAGTGGCACTGAGGCAGGTTTTCTCCGAGTACTTCTGTTTCCCCTGCCAATCTTTATTCAACTGACTACTCCACAATCTCCATCATCCCGGGCTGGTACAATAGACCAGTAGTGGTGACAGTACGAATTGGACTCCGTTTCACACAACTAAGAATAACAAAAAAGTTAAGCATGTTGATGTATTTGTATTGGTTTGAACTTCTATTCAGGAAGTGCTTGGATCGAATCTCGGTGGGGACAGCGGCTATGTTGATGTTTTCGTGCTTTTCCTCTGATCCCCACGCAAATTCCGCAATAGTACCTTGAACACTTCCATCCAAATTTGTATCAGTTCTTTAATAATCCTAACATTAGATGCTATATAATCTAGATGCCTACAGAGATGTAAAATAAACAACAACAGACACGGGAACACCTAGGCCAGTTAAGGCTTGCTTCAATTTATGGCGATTTTACATCTGCATCTGTTATACAGGAGGAACAGAAAACTTCGGCCCGTGAAAATCTGCAATCAGACTCCGACGTTGTACGAGTAATAATGTTATTAGCAACAAGGTAAAAAAAGTTGAAGTTACTCCTGTAACAGGGCGTGTAGGTCTATAGGAATGTGAGATTTCGAGGCTCCCATACTTTCTAGACAATCGGCTCACAGATGGCGGTGAGGTTGTCAGCCTTACACGCCGGCCGCCCTTTAACCCCCAGGAAGATTCCTGGTTCTCCTTTCTGTTAGAGGCTGAATCGAACCCCAGGACCATAGCACGGCTGGAAGGATTAGGTCAATTGAAAAATCCAATGACCTCATCGGGAATCGAAGCCGCGACCTTCCGGCTTGTAGCATAATGCCTCAACCGTCTACGCTACCGCGTACCCCTTATTTACAATAAGATCCTTATTATTTTTTACCTTATCATGTGTAGTAAATAGAATGTAATACCAACAACGAAATAGAGGGGTTTGCGGAAATGAGGATTTGGGGTTCCTAGTATAGGTGTTCCTTACTGAAATTTACTATGCCAACAAATGGATACGAGAGAGTTGGGTACGTCATACAAGAGGTTAGATTCAAATCATGAAGACACAAATTAGATTTCATGATATTATTCCAAGATTATTATTAATACTTTTATTACTGAATATTATAATAGAACTCTTAATTATAACTATATTAGCAAGAAGAACTGTAACTCTTTGACATGTCTTGATGTAGGAAATTCGTCTCAGTAAACAGTCCAGCTCACTGGCAATTCAAAATATTCCACACGGCATCCTAGTAAAAATGACACCCGGTCCTGTTTTCCCAGATACAAGTCTGAATAAGATGGCAAGAATATGGATGGAAGCAGTCGTGACCTACTTTAAGATAATATGACGTCACTTGGAAGAACTGAATCTCAGTTTAAACAAAATCTGAGCTAAAATTCGTTCTTTACTTTCCCCATCAACCGATCACAAGGCATGAAATATCTTCACCCTCGAACGCTGGAATCGTGAGTTCGAATCCCACTCAAGACATTGATGTCTGTCTACGTTTATTATCTCTGTGTTGTCCTGTGCAAGACAGCGGCCTTACAATGGGTTGATCCCCAGTCCAAGGTGTCCTACCTTTTGTCTAATATTAAGAAACTTACGTGAAACGAAGCGTTTCACAGATGCCCTGTGCTCCAAGTGGGAGCAACAGGAACATAGATAGATAGACAGATAGATAAATAGATAGATACATAGATAGATAGACAGACAGACTCTCTCATCATCTAGAAATTGTCTTAAATTATCTTTAATTGCACTCTTCTGAAAATACTATAGTTTCCTGTTCTGCAGGGTGAAGAATTCTGAGATCCATCCTTAACACTGGAGAAAATTTGAGAAGAATCCTGAGGTACATAGCCGCAGTTATCCATGGCATATTGTCATCGACGCTGACATGCCTCTGAACACATTCAAACCTATGAAGTGGATAGCATCTCTCCACCATACAGAGCCTTTGATGCTGACGCAGTTCTAATAACACCAGCCCACACTTGCAACTATCCGCGAATATGGCTTCCACCATGCCGAATAACAACGTTTCGCCTGCCGACATAAGTTACTTGAGAACGCTCTGTGAGACTGAAAATGCTTTGGAACTGGAAAGTTACTTGTCTCACTACGCTGGAGACATAAATCTGGCATTTTGTGACAACTACTGTAACACACTCCTCCATTTAGCAGTTAAATCAGGATCTCTAGAATGTGTCAAAGTTCTGCTGAATAGAGGCGCCAAAACAGACGTGAAGAATACGGACATGAATACACCTCTTCATTTTGCAGCGAAATTAAAATCATCAGATTGCCTCAAATATTTATTAAATTCCGGGGCCAAAATTTGTGAGAGGAACACATCGCAAAATACTCCACTCCACTATGCAGCTGAAGCACCTTGTGCTGAGTCAGTCAAACTGCTCATAGAGCACATATCTGGCAGTTCGTCACACGATTTGGAACTTGAAATTAATCTAAAAAATTCAAGCAAAAGAACTCCGCTCCATTTAGCTTCTCAGTCCGGATCTGTGGAGTGCATAAAATTACTTGTTGAAAACAAATGCACAGTGTCCCTGGAAGATGAAATCGGAAACACCCCTTTACATTATGCAGCCATGTCAGGCTCAGTAGACAGTGTCAGATATTTAAGTGAAAGTGGGGCAAATTTGCTTTTGACGAACAAAGACAAGTACACAGCACTGTACATGGTTCTGAATAATGTTCCAAACGGAGAGGATCTTCTGAGAGAGATTCTGGATGAAAGTATTGAGGTGCATATGCTAAGCGAAGGGAAGGAGGAGCTCAGGGTCTCTTTCAAAGTACTTTGTCCTAAAGCCATGAACAAAATGGCGGTCGCTAACAGACTGTATACACATCACAGGCAAAATAAGAAACTCCTTCTTCACCCTTTGTTAAAGACGCTCATGCATTTGGAATGGGAGGAGTGCAAATACGTCTTGTGGTATCGATTTTCAGTTTATCTCCTGTATCTCTTAATCCTAACTGTATTCGTCTCCTCGCCTCCCAGTAGTACGTTGTCAACGATGATGCGTGTCATGGTGAGCTTTCTGTCTATCCACGTGGCTCTCTTTTGTGTCCCATATTTACTTCCCGGGCAGTATTCGTGGTATCGACGAATTAGCAAAACCCTTCTAACGGTAGTTCCGCCCGCTTTTACCCTTGTCACGGTCTCCATTCCTTACAACCCTGAGTGGTATGGAATATCTATCCTGTTCTCCTGGCTGTCTATGCCACTGTATTCCAATGCTATATACTTGATCAGTCACCAAACAGGAATGTTCATATTCGTCACTAAGGAGATATTTACACATTCCTTGGTTCTTTTGTTCGTTCTTGTTGGGTTCTCACTGACCTTCTTCGTTCTATACTACGAAGAAAATGACTCTAGTTTCAACAACTTCTGGCACACCTTTCTCTACACAACTTTGGTACTTCTTCAAGGGGGCGGATTAGGAGATCTTAAGACATCCGATGGGAACAGAACTTCCGATGCTACAGATGAAGACGGGTATCTCACCTACATCACCGAAACACTGTCCAGCATGAGGTTTGCCAGCATTGTCGCTTCTTGTTTGTTTTTACTTATAGTGATCATAGCTTTGTTGAATATGTTGGTAGCACTGGCTATTAGAGGCGGTGATGAACTCAGGGACTACGGGCAGGTGTACCACTTATGGAGTCAGGCACAGTTGCTTTATGAATGGCACGAGGTAAAGAGATATTTCCGCAGAACTCTTACTGCAGGAATGTATGAAATATTCTACGACCAGAGTTACATCATGATTGGACACGGGGATGTTCCTATGTCTCTGAGAAATGAACTCAATGTCGTGGCCAAGTATAAAAATAAAAAGAAGGTGCACGAACTTACAATTAGTGAGATGATAGAAGAAATGTTAGCTTTGTTGTATGAGGTACACGACTTGAAAAATAAATAACACTGTAGGAGCCTTCACTGTTCTTGCCTATTGACGTTTTCATTTAAGAATGGTGTGTCAACCACTGGGTTTAGTATCGTAAGAGGAAAAAGCAAATCTTGTTCTCTAGTTTGATGAAACAGACAAATCTTAAAAGACTAACGTTGGGCCGCGCCATAGCTCAAGCGATTAATCGCTGGCTTCCCACCGCGTCGGCCTGGGTTCCATCCCGCGTCTGGTCAAGTGGGATTTGTGGTGGACAAAGTGGCACTGGAGCGGGTTTTCTCCGAGTACTTCGGTTTCTCTGCCAATCTTCATTCCACCATTTGCTCCACAATCACCCTCACCTATCATCTGGGGCTGGTATAATAGGTCAGAAGTGGGACTTAGTTCCACCCCAGTAGCAATAAAAAAATAAGAGACTGATGTTAGCATATTCTAAGTGCCCTAGAAGACTTCTCAGAAAGTAGTAACATTAATATAAATGGTAAAGTATAATTGCACTCTGTCAGGAAACGCAAAATAAAGAACTTAAATTATGTAAGGAGCCGGTCACGGTAGCCAAGCGATCTAAGGCATGTACTGTCCTCGCTTGTTCGGAAGCTGGGATCGTGGGTTCGAATCCCACAAAAGCCATGGTTGTTTGGGATATGTATGTGTTTATATTGTCCTGTGTTTAGGTAGATGCTTTGCGACGAACTAATCACTCGTCCAAAGAGTCCTACCGTCTGTAAATGATCAAAATTAAAAAAGACAACCTGAGCACCGTAAGGTATAAGAGGAACGTATTAAGTAACTAAGTAAATTATGTAAGGAAGTAAATCAGTCTTATTGCTCTACTTCCTTGTCGTATTTCACCACGTGAAAGAGAACCGGAAAGACTAACTTCAGTAGTGCTTTACTGGCTGCAGAGGTAACAGTACATTTCGTCCCTTCTGAAGTCTAGGGACGGTTTTCACACTCTGCATATGTGTGTGTGTGTTTGTACTTGAATTTACGACATGTACGACATGTATTTTCTGCAAAATTTACTGCATACGAATGCTAATTAATATTATGAATCGACAGACCTGGCAAAAAGTATTCCAGAAATGTTCATGTTTCTGGGCACGAAAACTGTGCGAGTACGTTCTGAAGAAATTTATAAAATTTATGAAACTAAGTAATGTGTTAATCAAGGAAGTAGCGCCTAAAATTTTGGCACTCCTGTCACACTCAATAGTTAAAGAGTAGGCATGAGAAATTTTTTATGAATGTATGGTTTAAAAATAAATATGGTGAAAACAAATATTATATTTTCTTGTTTGTCTGTTCCTTTCTCTCCAGCTCATTTTACATTCTAGTGAAAGATGATTACTAAATAATGGAAATACAAACATAGACCTACCCGTCGCCCTTGCACCGGATTCAAATATCTGGTTGTTAGGATGTGTCCGAGAACAAATCAATAATTTTCTGACCCACATGGTAAGTGTAAGAGCCGGGATAGCTCAGTCGTTATAGCGACTAGCTACGGGCTTGACGACGGAGGAGTCGAAGTTTGAGTCCCGGTAAGGACAAGATTTTCTTCTCTACAAGGAGTCCAGACTGGCTTTGGGGTCCGCCCAGCCTCCTATCCGATGGATACAGAAGAATTTTCCCCGAGGATAAGGTGGCCGAGGCGTGAAGCTGACCACTCACCTCCAGCTAGTACCGAGGTCAAGAAAATGTGGATCTATACATCCACTCTCATAAGCCTTCATGACGGAGTGTTGAATTAGTTAAGCACAGGAACAACTTCACCTTATACACGGTAAATGTATTTATGGTCAGAAGGAAATATATTTAAATATCCAGGATTAGCTAAAATATCTAATGTCATTCGGATCCTCAGAGAATTGATATCCTTAAGAATCTTGTTTCTTGTATTCTGTGAAGTCTGATGAAACATTATTTCTGATTGACTGGAAAACATTCTTTGATTAGTATCCACTTATGCACGAACGTTTCAGATTTCTGTCTGTTTATGGATGTGCAACGAAGGAAATAGCAGAAAGATTTTTCTTGCACCATTAGAGTTGAATTTAATATCATCATTTCCTCTCATTTTTACATAAATGGACAAACACAAAAAAACGAAGTTATTCAAATGTGTGTATTTCTAAATATTACAAGAGCTAAGCAGTAAACCAGCATGAAGAAGGTGTGAAGGAGTGCTCGGCTTAGTGCTTGCTTCACCGGGCTACATGGCATTTTATCCCAGAAGACTGACCTCTTCGAATAATTGTGATTTCAACTCTCCCGTCCGCCGGTGAGACTTCTGGGGACTGTATCGTTAAAAAAAAAAAAAAGTAAAGCTATCCCCGTACCAGGCCGTGAAGGCCCATAGGGTTTGAGACGTTGAGAGTCCCACATTATCTAGAAAATCGGCTCAAAGATGGCGGCAAGGTTGTCAGCCTTACGCGCCGGCCGCGCTTTACTCCCCAGTAAAATTATTTAATTAATTCCTGGTACTTATTTCTGTTAGAGGCTGAGTGAACCCCAGGGCCATAGTGCGGCTGGAAGGATTAGGTCAATTGAAAAAAATTCAATGACCTCATCGGTATTTGAAACCGCGACCTTCCATAATCAGAGGCCCAATCTCAACCTGCTTAGGGTTGTTGTCTTTTGTAAAATATAGAACAACTAACTCCGCGAGCCACAGTCCTTCTTTGGTAGCCAGCAGTTGCTCAGCCACATAACGTATTTTCAGCATTTTATGAGCCCCGTAGGTTCATAACTGTCATGATAACAGCCCATCTCTGGCCCCTGTCCTGAGCCAGGAAAATTCTTTCAATACCCTCACTGGATTCCTCTAAGATCCGTTTTAATAGTATCCTTCCACCTACACGCGATTAGTCCTAAAAGATCTATTTGCCACCTACTTCGCCCTGGTTTCCACCTTGGCTTATTTTTTACCATGAAGATGGACGCGACATACTACTCCGAAACGTCGACTGAATTTAAGCAGTCTACGAGGCTTTATATATCAGAAGATACAACTCTTCAACTTTTCAACTTCTTTTCAACTGAAGAAGAAAATTCAGCTTCAAAATTATCTGTAGGCCACAAACGTTACGCCATGTCAATGTAGACAGATGAAGAATTAGACTTCTAATCAAAGGAGATATCTATAATCTGTTAGAGCGAAAGATATGATAACAGTTCGAAAATAGATCACAGGGGAACAAAGGAAATATTTTTCGATTCCACGAACAGTTAACTCGGCGTTCACTTGCAGCAGATTCCTGCAGCATCAGTACTAGAGGTCATACACAGTCGAATGGTAGCACAGTTCGTGAGGAGTATCGAATTAAAGAAGATACGCAAATGTGGATCTACACATCAACTCCCCCATACGCCTTCATGGCGTTGTGCTTAATTAGCTAAGCACAGGGACAACTTTACCTATACACAGATGTCCATTTTTGTTTCCGCCCTTCACATCTGCAAGCAAGTGTGCTGCATGTACCGCCCATCTCATTTTCCTTGACTTGGTTTCCTTAATACTACGAGCATTAGGTTAAGAGTATAGACAACAAAGGTACTCATTTTGTAATTTTCTGCATATTCCAATTACTTTACGTTTCTTAGTTCCGGATATTCTACTCGCGACCTTGTTTCAAATGTCCTCATTCCCTCCAAATGAAACTCCTAGCTTACATGGAGCACACGTCCTTTCCTCTTAGGATCTTTACAGAGATAACTGAAATGCAAGTACTGAATTATGAATTGGGTAGATACTATAGGTCTCTGACGATGGCGTATAACACACAGAGATACTGGGTTTTCGGAGTTTGTCCATCGTCCGGATTCTAAATAACTAAGAAGAGACACAACGTTTCGGAAACTGGATCTGTTTCCGTCTTCAGGTGAGAGATGACACCTACTCTCTTGGGTTCCTTAGAAAGAGATAGCCTCAATCACTGGACGATTGAGTGATTGAGTCCAGTGATTGAGGTTATCTCTGAAGACGGAAACAGATCCAGTATCCGAAACGTTGTGTTTTTTTCTTCTTATTTCTTTAGAATCCGGACAACGGACAAAGTCCGAAAACCCAGTATCTCTGTATGAATTCGATACTGACACAACTTAGTTGCTGTCTCAGTAATTAGCGATTCATTATTGAACTGTCCGCTAGCTTTTTACACATTAACATTTCACCATATAGCTTAGAAGTCCAGTGAATAGTAACGTTTATGAACATGACTGACAGTATAGGTTTAGTTCAATTTGGAGTATAAATTTCCGCTTAACTTTCCCAGTGATCTTTAGTGATCGCTTATTGTTGACATAAATCTACAGTTGGTGGCTGTCGCCCCCACGTATTCTCATAAAGTCAAATGTTGACAAGGCCAATTAGCGGCAAATTTATATCACAATACAGATAAATGATATTTGCCATTGCTATTCATGTAAATACACGATATGAAATGTTTTCTTAAATTAAACTGATATATTGTGACATTTAGATCCGTTAATAGACAACAACCATGAAACAAGCAACTATACAACGACCGTTGCTAGGTAACGGCTCCGCAATAAACAATGCAACAGTTCCATGGCAACAAGAAGATATATCAATAATGGGAAGCGGCAATTTTTACACGGTCCGTGCCAAGATGTTTTAAGCAGGATAAGTTAGGAGCTAGAATTAGTGAGGAGTCAGTTGGCAAGGAATCAGTGAGGTGAAGATTTAATTTGTGAGTGAGTGAACTAGTTAGAGGACTGCTGCAGTTCAGTAGTTGTGAGCTGTTTTGAGAAGCTGGTAGCTGAGGCCAGAGATAATTCAGGAAGGGGAACTTCCGCCGTTGAAAACCGCTACCAAGCAACGGTTAGTGGAGACTGTAACAGACTGAGAACACCAGTCTGTTTGTGACAGTGATTTGTAAAATGTAGTCACGAGTTGTGTATTAAAGAGTTCAATAAATCCGATTACCAATCCAAACCCTGTCTATAGTCATTCCGTCACATGACAACTGGTGTCAATTGCGACAGGATTGAGCGAATTGTTGGATTGGAGATCGCAGTAGGTAGCTATATTGTCATACTAAACAATGGAATAAATGATGGAATGTTTGCTGGCCAAGATGGAAGCCAATCAAGAAAATATGATTACCAAGATGGAAGCCAATCAAGGAAAGACAGATGCCAAGATGGACTCCAATCAGGAACAGATGGGCGCCAAGATGGATTCTCATTACGAGAAGTTGACGGCTATAATGAAATTCGGTCACGAAAAGATAGAGGATATGATGGAGGCCTGTCTAGAAAAGACGGATGCCACGAATTTGGAGGTAAATCCAGAAGAAATATAGTTCCAGTCGAAGCATCAGGAAATGAGGCCGCGGTGGAAACTATTGGAGCATTGAAGGACCTACGAGTATATTGGGAGAGGCATCTAGTTGTAGGGTGCAGCCAACAGCCAAAGAAACGGACCCAGGGCGATTGTGGGTCCCGGAAGAAGCTGAATACCGCCCGCAAACGGTTGACCAACCTGCTGTTCCTGCATGGCATATGGGCCGCAGTCATGAAGGACCGACATTCGAGAAGAGAAGACGGAAGGACGCGGGATACGACAGTGGAATAAAGGACAGAGGTGCAAGACGGCAGCTACGTCTGAGGAGAGGACATCCGGGAGGTTCTTCAGGAAGACTGTAGAGCCTGAGATCAAAAAGCGAATAATCGAGTCTTTGACTGGACTGCGGAGAGTGAATGGCTGGACATTGTGGTCAAGTCGGCCTCTCCGAAACAAAAGAAGAGACGTCCAAAGCACAGCCCTCAGAAAAGATTATGTGTGTACACTTGGAAGAAGCAACGGGAGCAGTTGGAGAGTAGTCACCGAGAGAACCGAGCCACGAGGAAGGAAGGTGAGGCCAATCACAGACGTCACAAGCACAACCCTCTGGTAACATCTACTGTCGATAGTCGCTACCAAGCAACGGTAGTTGAGACGTAACTGTTGACACTGTTGTGTGTGTGTGTGTGTGTGTGTGTGTGTGTGTGTGTGTGTGTGTGTGTGTGTGTGCGCGCGCGTAATAGTGAACTGTAAAGAGTATTCACGCGCTGTATCAAATGGTCCAATAAATCCGGTCATCAAACCAAAACCCGTCTGTAGTCACTCATCTTAATGTTGTCTCCAATTTATGCAATGTTCACTTTTCCTATACGATGAGTTACAGCCTAAGTTTTGTAATAATTTATTTGCAAAGCATACATTACACTGACTAAATAGCTCCTACAGATGCTTCCTCTTTTCTATCTTATACTCTTATTTCCGCTTTCTCTTGTGTGAGGATGAAGAGAGACGCAAAGCTACCTAGCTGTGAGGTTGAAGGCAAAGTCCCACACACTTCCAGCATTGGAACTTCAGCGGACGGGTTTGGAGATTAACTTATATTCTTCAAACATTCTTGCTTTCTCTCTCGATTTGTTTCTTTTTTCTTTGTGTTGCATAAGGCTGAACAGACTGCAGATATTTCCTCACTATGGCGACGAAGACAAAAATCCTCTACGCGTTTTCCTGGACTCCAATCGCAGCCAATAAATTTAGAGATTAACCTACAATAACCTTCAGTTTACTAAACGTAAAAGTAAAGTAAAGCTATCCCTGTACCAGGCCGTGAAGGCCCATAGGGTTGAGAGACGTTGAGGGTCCCACATTATTTAGACAATCGGCTCAAAGATGGCTGTAAGTTTGTCAGCCTTACGCGCCGGCCGCGCTTTACTCCCCAGTAAAATTATTTAATTAATTTCTGGTACTCATTTCTGTTAGAGGCTGAGTGAACCCCAGGGCCATAGTGCGGATGGAAGGATTAGGTCAATTGAAAAAAAATCCAATGACCTCGTAGGGACTTGAACCCTCGACCTTCCGGCTTGTAGCATAGCCCCTCAACCAACTACTCTACTGCGTGCCCCCTTTTACTAAACGTACGCAATATATTTTGGGCGTCTGATAAAAGAACTTTGTTCTCCTGCTGGCGCCCTAAGAAATGTAAGCATTTGAATTGTCAGAGAAACATTTCGGCATCTTCTTCTTTCTTTGTTCTTTCTCTTCCTCTTTCTCTTCTTCAACTTTTTTTGCGAGCTTCATTATTACGAGTAGTGCTTTGGTAATACTGAATTAAGTATGTACTTTGAACGATTTTCAGGGATAATATAAACCCTCAGATGTGCTATCACCCTCCCCCCACAAGTGACAGGAAAATATTTGTGCTCTGAACATGGTTTTGGCTCACAATTCTATCATTTAGCAATTTCTATGATCTTGCGCATCTTAAATCGCGCTGTAAATTCTATCGTCAAGAAAGGCTCCGTTTGCCTTATCATTCAATAGGCCGTCCCGAAAACAAACGTTTCTTTTGCTTGGACACTGCTCGCTATCTCGCGTCAAGAAGACAAACTACAGCCAAATTGTTTACACGGATCTAAAGGTCTTATTGTTTACGTGTGTGCCTTTTGGTAAGGCTTAATCAAATACAAAGAAAATGACTGCTTAGAGCTTAGTGATGGTGAACATCTGTCGATAAATTTATTGTTCGTTATTTGGTTGTTGTGTTACGTTTCATATTTTCTTTACACAAACGCTTCTGCACTTCCCAGCATTTGTTTGAAACTGCGGAATGAAATCGGTAATCGAAGACTACAGATTCATGATGTATAATTTACTGACATTTCCATATTTCAGTGTTTACTCTGCCTTCGTGAGCTGCAGACGTCGTGTTGGACTGTTATGGGAAGAGTTTCCACAGCCATGTCATACCAAATTCATGTTCCGTTGCAGTACTTGAGTGACCGTCTGTCGTGTGAAGTTGCACGGAATTCCGACAGGAGGTGAATGTGAGCAGGTTATCTCAAGGCAACACGTCTAATTATTGTCCGAGAAATGTTTGATTTCAGAGGTGTTTTGTGTTCGTGTCAAATAAAAAACACACACACAAAAAAGAAACTCGGTGACCTGTAGTCCGCAGGCGAACTATACCGACCGAGCGATCGCCGCTTGTCGGCGAAGTTGGTGCCAACTTTAACGGTTAGAGGGTGTCACGTGGTCAGAGCAACGAATCCCCGCGACCGTTAATCTCCGTTTTCTAGACCCGAGCCGATATTTCCTTGAAATAGTTCCTCAATTATCATCACGAGGCTGAGTGGACCCCATTCCAGACCTACTACTTCTCATAAAAACTGGTAGCGTGGGAATCGAACCCGGGACCTCTGGATCTGTAGCCAAGAACTCTGACCTCTAGACCACGGAGGCGGTCGACCATGTCAAATAAATTCCCGAATGTGTAAATCCTTGGTTAAGTGTTATCTATTCAGTTATTTAGCTCGTCATATGAAGGCAAGCTATTATAGATCCCGAACGTTCATTTTAGTATTCACAAAAGTGAGTCCATTTTAACCTGTTCCGAATCATATTCTTTCTGTAAGACTAATTTAACGCTTCCCATAAACTCCCAGATCTCATAAGAGACTTTTTCTCTTGAGATTTCTAAAAAAAATATTATTCCTTCCAGTATCCCCCATTCAATACGTGAAAACAACCCTCAAGAGAAACGGCCGGCGCGTAAAGTTGACAACCTTACCGCCATCTGTGAGCCGATTGTCTAAAGAAAATGTGGGAGCCTCAATGTCTCACACCCTATGGGTCTTCACGGAGTCTTACACGGATAGCTTTACATTTTTACCTTATGTGTGCGTATTAACTTGGTTATTTACGACGAAGTAGTTCATACGTCACGCAAAACAGCAGCGGATGAAAGACATAATATTCAAAAAGAAATACTATCCCAAAGTTTCAGTAGTTTCCAATGTGCAAATGTATGTGTTATACTTCGTAACGACGACTTGTAATTTAGCTCTGGGGAAAATTAATCGCCGAAAGAACAAAATTGTCACTAAGGTTATTCATTTAGAAAATTAGTGGAACCTAGCCAAATTACATAAGCCGATCACAAAGCAGCGCTCAGCAAAAAGTAGTTCATAGAGACGATTGAAATTTCAGACGTGGAAACAATAGCTTATTCCTTCCAGCCAGTTCGGCTACACCCATCCGTTGAACATTTAAGAGGATTCAATTTCAAAAGGAGGAACATAAGCCTGCCTTCATAATAGCATAAATGTTCCTAACGCGATGCCTTTAGTTCACTTCCTCACTGAAATTGAATGTGAGAAAAGGCACTATTTCTCTCCACAAATATAAATAAAAGTCCTCACTCACTGAAAAAATCAATTATCCTAATAAAATCAATAAAATAACCAGTATATGATAATAGAAAATGTAACAAATCTAAACTCTTCCAGTTCTCGATGGCTTTGCGAAAATAAACATCAACTATGTCGTATGTTCAATTCCTAAAATTTGACTTTTCTTAATTTTTTCTTTGCTTTATAGAGCTTTAAACAAACGTTTGATCAAGAGCGCTATAATTAACAACAGCAGACGAAGCAATACTACGTAAGGCACAATAGATCACTGTGGTCGCGGTACAAGGGCCAAGAAGGCCGACCCCTTATACGTCCATTCAGGCAATACTACGTAAGGCATAACAGATCACTGTGGTCGCGGTACAAAGGCCAAGAAGGCCCACCCCTTATACATCCATTCAAGCAATACTACGTAGGTGTGCTCGATTTGAGAAGGAATAAGCGTTGGGGAGCACGTGAAATATGTCTATATATGCACTGAAACCCCCACACGTAGCCAAGAGGGGCGCAAAAACAGATGTTTTCTCTAGCACGAGAGATTTCCCAAACTGCAGTAGTAGACCGGTGATTCACAGTTTCGGAGGAAGTCAAGCAACTGACGTATTTTATGAAGACCACAAGCCCATATTCAGTCTGCTCAGAATAATGGGAGTGATGCCACTGCAGAGAACAGAAACAGGTAACAATAATAATACCGTCTGAGCCAAGAAGTGTGTAATGATAGTATAATGAGATGTGAATACTGAGATTCATTTAAGGTGAAATAGGAACCATAAGGTCTCCCAAGAGCATCTTGTAATTATGGCTACATTTCTTTATTTTACCATGAGGCAAGACGCAGTTCCGGTTGCTGTCCCCAGTCATGGCATACTCCGTGTGTCTGTACGGAGGCACGATGTGGGGGCTGTGGGTCGCGCATGGTCACGAAGCGAGGGCACGGCAGTATGACGACTCTATCACGGCGCTGTACCACTTGGTGCTTCTCCTGTTGGTGATCTTCATACCGTTTACATATTGGAGGGACGCCCCTACACTGGCTCATTACATTTCTACGTGGCCACGTTTTCAGGTACCCGTGGTTACTGTAGCGAACGTAGTTGCTTCTGAAGCATTGTTTAACGACGCTGCCAGGAACCCGGTTTGTATAGCTGGGAACAATTGCATGATATTGAATAACGAATCCGGAAAGTACGGGAAATGAAGACAATTTAAGGCAATACTTTCCTAGAAATTTTTTGGCGTGTTTTGGACTTAATCCATCGTCTGGTATGTAAAAGACAAAAGATCACAACGTTTCGGAGACTGGATGTGTCTCCGTTTTCAGGTGGGTAGTGAAGGATAAACCTACTCAGTTGGGCCCGTTAGAAAGAGCTAGTCTCAATCACTGGTCCAGTGAGTGATTGAAGTACAGTATATTCCGTCCTCAGAATCCTTTCAAGTCTAATTTTTCTAGAAATTCTGAAGAGGATTAAGCAATGTATTCTGCAATAAATCAGAAGTATTGCCCCCTGAGACAATTGCTAGGTATGGGCCTGCAGAAAACACCCTTACGAGTACAGTGGCCGGGTATGAATATCAGCTAGAGGAGCCTTCACTTACTGCATTACTTGCAGTCCCTCTTATAGGCTACTCTCGCTGAAAACAGGTTCGTTACTGCACCTGGAATATGCGTTGCACTGTAGAATCAGAATTGCTACTTACACGCTGATTCTATAAGGCTTTTTGTAACCCACTGTTACTATAGGAGAAAAGTTGTTACCGTCAAAAACATCGAGTGTATGATCACTTTACCTGTCACAATAGTTAGTCTGTTTTTTATTTTTTATTTTCTTGAGATAAGTTTGTCGTTTTTTTTTTTCAGAAATGCGAAAATATTCGGAAAGTAAAGGTACAAAATCCAGAAATTGCTCCTAAAGCTTCTTTTTTTTTTAATTAGCTTGTAGCACTTTTACAACACACTTTATTTTCTTTTCAACATAGTCATCATGGAATGCAATGCACTTAGTGAGCTTGGGTTAGTGAGGAAAAATGAACTTCCACATAGTCAGGATAGATGAACATCACTTCTTCCAGCTTCAAACTCAGGTCACCATTTTGCCACGTTTTGCCTGTTCATAACACATTCGCCGTAAACAGAAACAAATTGGCGATGCATTTCAGCAGTAGTTTCTCCTTTCACGTGAAGAAATCGAATTACTTAGAACGAACCTCACATTTGGCGGGATTTTGAATCAGCACGGCCATTTTAAACGCACACTGTGAGTACAACGTTGCCGTGAGTGTGGCCGGTGAACTCTGTCCTATCAAATGGTTCCTATCGCACACGGCAACACTGCCACTTCTGAAAAAAAAATCCCTTGCATTTTTACTGGGCTTATATCTCTACTTTCCGGTTATACCTCGTATGATTACCTACATTGTACGCTCCTACTTAATAATTCTGTCTATTTTCAGCAGAATATTGGCCGCTTTTCTTATTTGTCACATTATTCTTTCACTACGCCGTGTTTTAGGTGCAAGCAAATTTACAAGCATCTTGGTTTAACCCTGTGCTACACACTGATATGATAACAGGTTCAGTGAAAACAGCTGGAGCCATCTGCTTCTTTTGTCTCTGAATTCAAAACTCCTGTGTAGTTAAGATCTTTAATGATTTAAGGCAGAATTCTTCAAAGTAACAGGTGAGGGACTAACCCTGTCCTTGCGACATCGGTCCCTGTGGCTGTCCGTGCTTGTCACCTGTGCCTCTGTCTTGCTAGAAGTATGTTACCAGCTGCTGGATACCTCATTCCATACTGCGCAGCTCCTCACAGACATCTACTTGTTGGCGCTGCGTATCCTTACTGCAGTCCTCTGGTACTTGTTCTGCCTGGCCCTAGGGACGGCGGCTGACAAAGCCCTGAAGAATGTTCAACTGGTAAATAGAAGTTGCCTGCTTAAGAATTATAGTGTAAGCAGGAAAATGGCGGGTCTGATATTGTGACAGGCCGCATAGGTAGCATGCATGTGTGAAACGAAACTATGTACATAATTTAATCTGGAAAATCACCAGAAAAGGACCATATAAAGGACCTGGGTATAGACTGCATTTATATGTGTGTCTATATCTGTATAAAAGGAGACGATTACAACTACGCATGCGTGTTATATTGTTACCGAGTCGTTGTGATTTTCACGTACTTACAAGGCACAGCTCTGTATATGGATCAGTGTTATCTCAAGATCGGAGATGCAGTTAAATTCATTGTTCTGACGAAGAAATGAGGGCGTATAATAAGCATATAAAAGAGATACAAATAAGAAGAAAGTAGATGAAGGCTGAAGATAAGAAACAAATTATTTCCCACTGAATTTCAACGAACATTTTCACTAGTAGGAGAATGTTCTACCAATAGACAGAACCAGAATACCTAAATGTGGAGTAAGTCGACCTAGACCTAATATATCGTGACAAGTATGGAGTGACCAGAGCCGGGGTTTTGGATTGGTAATCGGATTTATTGAAAACTTGAACACACAATTCGTGACTGCACTTTACAAAACACTGTTATACACACACTAGTGTTCTCAGTCTGTTAGAGTATCTACTAGCTATTGCTTGATAGCGGCTTCCAAGGCGGACGTTCCTCTTCATCTGGGTTCCCGAGCTATCTCCAGTCTCAGCTACCAGCTTCTCACAGCGACATCTAATAACGCCTGGAATACAGCAGTCCTCTATTTCACTCGCTAACTAACCAGCTCCTCACTAATTTGTCCTGTTAATATCTCGGCGCGGACCTCATGGAAAACTACTTCACGTTAATCTTGTATCTTCTCGTTTCTGTGAAATTGTTGCGTTAGTGTTTGTTTAGGAGCCGTTACCTAACAACGGCTGTTGTATTTTTGGTTATTTCGCGGTCGTTGCCTAATAACGTATGAACAGGCCACAATATGAGTAATTGCTTGTATTTTATGTTGGCTGTGATGAACCTTAGGCTTATATTCCACTTCAACAAGAAGTTTCCCGAACATTTCAATAACTATCGAATGCACAAGGGAGTTAAAACGTCATGAATTATAATGGTTATTACAATTTACGTGGCGAAATATAAATTAATGATTTATGAAATAATAATACACTTCATAATATTGCACCAACATAACTTCAACAGATCTGACAAAACCAGTACTGCCATGTGCAAACAGCGTTTTTGTGGAACTAAACTTCCCTGGATCTGTTGCAGGAACTGAAGAGGGTCTCAGTATCATCAGTGGCGACAGCGAAGTGCCGAGTCCTCTGGCTAAGTCTCGCAAGACTAACGCGACAGACTGGGTCCGCCATGTACCGCACATATGGATTCTTCATTCTGTACATGTTTATGAAAATAACATTGAATGTTTACTGGACTACGAACGCCCTCTTGTTCGTTCCTAGCCAACTATTCGTTATCGCCTACATCAGCATCAGCATTGTCAATGATGTGGTGCTTATGTATGTCGTCTGTGACAGTGCACAGCTCGTCAAACAGAAGGTAAATTTTGTCGCCATTTTAGCACATCCTAACGTCCAACCGTTATAATCGCGACTGGAAAAGAGTGTGTATTCTTAATGCCTATGAGATTTCATATAACGTCAAAGTAAGTACGCTTTTCTTGTTATCTGTTGACATTATTAATTTAGCTTGTGTGATTTAACATAACGAAAAGAGATAAAATCGAAACACAAAGAATGCATTGTGCTGAAAATATTCGTCACACATGACATTAATTTTTCTTTTAATTTTACGGAAGTTTTCCACCAAACTTTTCAAAATCTGTGGGCCTGATAGAACCAGGTTCATGGGGCAAATTTCTTCTTGAGAAAGTTAGAGTCGCTGAGCTACTCAAGATATTCTCGGCCTTTTATGGAGCCCGAAATTTCTTGACTGCAACTAAGTCACTGAACCCTATCGTGACCCATTTTAATCCAGTCGTTCCCCCTGTTTCCTCTTCTGCAAGATGCACTTCATTAAAGCCCCAGCGCTCTATCTATGCATAGACCCGAGTGGTCCTTTCCGTTGAGGTTTATCGACTAAAATGTTATACAATTTTTAATCCCTCCCGTGCGCGCTAATTCTCTCCCTCCCCCAAATCTTATCCACACTAATTTGATTGCCATTTTTACTGTGAAGATCTTACATGCATAGTGAAATTGCTCAGTACGTATTTTCCTTCAAATGGCTGTTATTTGAAGGCATGAAATAATATATTGTTTAAAAGTCTGACGACTTATTAGACGCAGCGTAAATACCGCAAAGTATATCAAGGAGATTCCTCTAAAACCGAAAAGCAAATCAAACAGAATAGTGCAAATTTGTGATATGTATTGAAATGAAAATTAGCAGCAGAATCGTAATATGGTTCCGCTCTGACTGTGGTGGTGGTTTGGTACTTTCACTGGAGTAATGTAAATTGCCTAGACGAGAGAGGGATAGGGCTTTCGGAGACTGCATCTGTCTCCGTCTTCAAGCAAAATTAAAAAGGGGGGGGCAAATGAAAGGAATATTATACAACAATAAACATAGAAACACCATTGAGCTATATAATAAAAGCAACCACGGAAACGTAAAGGGCCAAAGCCATATAAGAAATGTAAAATGGTAAAATGTCCCTATGCTTAATTAATTAAACACTGTGCCATGAAGGATAGTGGGGGAGCAGATGTATAGATACAGATTTTATTGACCTCGGCACTAGTTGGAGGTGAGTGGTCAGCTTCACGTCCCGGCCGTTTAATCCCCGGAGGAAAAGCTTTATCTACCCAATAGTTAGGAGTCTGGGTGGACCCCAGCACCGATCTGGACGACGTGGAGAGAGAAAATTCAAGACCAAAACAGAACACAAGGGAATAGAAAGAAAACAACGCTTTCAAAACTGGCTAATATCCAAAGAACACGCCAGAACTGAGGGTTACAATATAACAATTCTGAACAAGACTTTCTGTGAAGTATTGAGAATTCCTAAATCCATTTAAATAATTTCATTTATATCAAGGAGGAGATAACTATAAATTAATAGACAAATTTTATGTAGATCTATAGAGGATTACGGTCTTCTCTGATGTGACGCCGTGTAGTTTTGTAGTTAGGCACGTATCGTCTTTTCGGAGAAGTCTGTTCCAAATACCGTGAAGATGAAGACAGCAGGTTACTTTGAAAATCTGGTCTTTATCTACCAAATTAAACGTCGTCACATAGCATGAGGCGGTCTGTGAGAACTATACGATGTAGATATTATATAGGCTTTGTATAGAATTGAATGAGCCACTTCTCTGTACAGTTTCTTTTAACACAGATTCCGATAGCGTTCCTGAATCACGCACATGCAGAAGTAAACTCAAAGTTTAATGATGTCCCAGTGTTTCAGTTTTTAAAAATGGTTCATACAGAATTTATTGGTACGAATATAACATTATACGATTATCTCTGAACAAAATTTCACATGCCGAACGCCACAGCTTCGAAACTGAACAGTGATTTCGCACTACCCCGCGAGCTTTTATAAACATTCTGCATTACGCAATGTACCAATCTCAGTGCCCTCGCTATCTAAAGCATGAAAAGTCTTCCCGCTTGAACTCTTGGACCGTGGGTTCGAATCCCACTGAAGGAATGGATGTTTTTCTGCATTTATTCTATATTTCTGTAGGTACAGGCCTTACGTCGGGCTGATCCCCCGTCCAAGAAGCCCTACCGACTAACTGAAAAACTATAGTAAAATGAAGTGTTTCACGAATGTTCTATGCTCCAAGAGGGAGCAACAGGAATAGATAGGTAGGCAGGCAAGTATATTATATCAATGTAATTTACATGTTTTCCTTGATGTACTTCCAGCACACTACATCATATGGCGCTAGCACTGATCTTAAACAAGTTCTCAAGATCGTCATATTACTTACGACATGAAACAAGAAACAATACAAAAGCGGGGTTTCTTATAGTGGAATATTTTTCATACTAAGCGCCACAATGTTAACGTAAGGGTGAAGGTAAACATGCCTCAGCACTTATTATCTATGCACCTTACACCTATGAAATTAAGGATGGCAGACCAAAATGCACAGAACCGGAACTGACCTTGCCACTCAGCCTCCTGCACGATTCAGTGCTGCCATCTCTTTGGTATGTTGTTCATCTCCGAGTCGCACAATCGAGACAAGAAGTTCTGGTAAGGAGTAACCACCTACCTGGGCCGCGTCATAGCTCAAGCGGTTAGTCTCTGTCTTCCCACCGCGGCGGCCCGGGTTCGATCCCGGTCTGGTCAAGTGGGATTNGCCCATCCCACTAGCAATAAAAAAAAATAAAAAAAAATAATACCTTTGATGCGAGAGAGATCGCATTGAAAACGACGCCTCTAACAGTACTTCGTTGCGGTGGGAATGTATTTACCAAGCAGTTGCTTAGCAACGAAATGGGGATACACAGACTCTCTTTTGATAAGACACGGACACATAGAAAACGACGCATCCAACAGTTCTTCCATTGTGGCGTGTATTCTTTGTCTACCGAGCCGCAGTTTAGCAACTTTAGGGGGGATGCACATACAGACACACAGAATGATGGGAGGGATTTATGAAGTACACCTTGGAGATGGGCTCAGGTGGCATGATATACATACAAAGTTTCGTAAAGATTGGTTCAGGTATTCAAAATTTGGTGAGGTGGTCATGCACAGACACACAGACAGCAAGATGATCTCATAAGCCTGCTTTTATTTTTTCAAAATAAAGAAAATAAACTAAAAGGCTTTGATTGTAACAATTTTTACATAACCGCTACTTCACACATTATGTTTATAGTGCTTAATCACATACTGATACCATGTTTTCAAGGTTGGCGATGCATTTTTGCACACCCTTATGGACTACAGAACCGCCATCACTCAGCCCGCAGTGCAAGAGGAGGTAAGATTTTTTTAAACTGGAGTCAGAATAACTTTAACGGAGATTGCACCATCATTACTTGCTTTCGCTTACTAACAGAGACGGAGAATACAGGTTTTCACCTGTAATGTCAGAAACTGAAGCCACTGTAAAGAGGGGTAAACATAACTATCTCTGTAACAGGCCGTGGAGGTCCATAAGGTTTCGAGACGTCGAGGCTCCCACATTTTGTAAACAGTGGGCTCACAGATGGCGGTGAGGTCAGTCTTACGCGCCACCCGCTCTTTACCCCAAGAATATCCCCGGTACTCATTTCTCTTAGAGGCTGAGTCGAACCCAGGGCCATAGTGCGACTGGAAGGTTTAAGTCAATTAAAAAATCCACCTCATCGGGTCTCGAACCCTGCACCTTCCGGCTTGTAGCATAGTGTCTAAATCAACTACGTTACCGCTTGTCACAAAACTAGCATGAATATATATTATTATTTACTTAGGGAGAAAGTAAGTTGGTTGTAAGGAGTTCTATATTCTGGGATATAACACCATATAGTCCTTTCGAAGTCAACTGACGCTTCTGAGAACATGTAGCCGTCGCCTTCAGGCCCGAAGGATTTCCCGAGTGAAAGCAGTTGGGATGCTGAAGAAAATAGAACTCTTCATAAGCACCGCTGTGAGAATGTCAAATCTTACAAAATGAGTTGGTTAATTATACAGTTAGGTATTTGACCAGTAAATCAATTGTCTTTTTACAATTGAACATACATTCATAATAATTAATTGTAACTGTTATTGTCCTGTCCTCCTGTCTGCAAGCACAGATTCCCCACCTTACAACTTACATATATAATTGCTTTGTTACATAATTACCTGATATAAACACCGAAATTGATAAAGTGTCTTTACATAAATTATCTGCAACTCTTTCACCCGTCGAAATGTTCCAATGGACGTCGCAGTCGACTGATTGAACTTCATATTCCTGAGGTCCTCAGTTCAACTCTCGCCTTTATGATCTGCTGTTCTGACTCAAATTTTTTGTGGTCTCCTTTGTCTCTTTAGGCTACTGTCTGGATTATACCTCAAATTTATCACGATCTCTTGCTTCCACATCTTTTCCAATTAATTATTCATTATCATCTTATAATTTGATGTTATATACTCTGTTACTGTCAATGTCAGCAAATATATATATATATCCATAAAGCATCAAATAAACAAATTCCGTGTTCCATG
>NW_019740661.1:130151-145078 GCF_002891405.2 Cryptotermes secundus
TGTTCCTCCATACGATCGAGACCTATCCTCCGGTCCTCAATCTAGGGGAGTTCGTTACTGTCCGTCGCCAGCTCCTTGTATCGGTTAAGTACACAGCTGCCATTTTGTTATCATGAGATTCATCTTTGTCCCAAAAATGAGAGCTCATACTCGTTTATACTCGTCAAAGTAGTTCTGGGAAGAAGGTATTGTGCGCATTCTTCTTTCTACACAGAGAATTTGGACTGTACTAGAAATTAAAAACTATAGTTACAGGTTGCATGTACTAACAAAACTCATATTAGGAAAAGTAAGCAACAATTGTTTAAAAGAGCAGGACGTGCAACACTGGTGGAGGACGCATGTACGTAGAATATTGGCTGTTCTGGCAAGGTAACATTAAAATGGATCTAACAGGAATATACTCTGAAGATGCAAATTGGACTAAACAGCTCAGAACACGTTCAGACTAGAATCTATGGAAACAGTAATGAACTTTCGGATCCTATAGAGACAAGGAATTGCTTGGCTTGTTGATGGAAGACTAAGTACTCCTACTATGGAGTTAGTGATCCGATTTTCCGCATAATTTTCAGCAGTAGCATTCCTAACCGAGGTTCATACCTTCACTGCTGTTTTAATTTTAACAAAAATAATGTTTCGTATAAAATTTGTCAATGTGGTTACGACCGACCATCACACAAATATCCACAATAGCTCGTCATGTACACGTATAGCCATCAAATACAAATGATATTAAGAAGTACAGGACGTCCGGTGCACTGTAGGGGCGTGATGATTTACGGAAACTATCACACAAATGTGCTTGTTATATTAACGTGAATTGTTGTTACAGCTGGGAGCTGTTATGGTGACGTACCTTGTTGTGCTGCTGCAATTCAAGATTTCTAGCCTGCCGAATGAGAATTCTAATAACACGTATTCAGCAGGAAACAACAGTGACGATACAGGATAAGTACTATCTGAAATGGTGAAACATCTTCTTGCACGTATAGCGTAGTACTGTGATCATGGATCCAAGCTTCGGAACAAAGTACGTCGTAAGTTTATTTTCCTTCATCTTCTTTGAAGTCTTCTTCTACTCATCATCTTTACCTTATACTATACGTCGTTACAACCCAGAAGGAACAACTCTTCACAATCACAGATGTGAGAACCTTACACTCTACAAGTTAGAAACCTTTCCTTCCATGTCCTCTCTAAAATTATTAGCCCAACATTCCATATTAATATGACTAACCCAAGAATCATGAAAACAAACTCAGCAATTGGTCTCCGTTTCGTCCCCCCACCCTTCATTGACAATCATTTTCCCCCACCATCATTATATTCCCTTCAAAATCACTCATGGTGGCTTTCCAAATGATTTTCTTACAAAATTTCTGTGTTCGTTTGTTGTCTTTCATGAAATTCATATCAATCTTTCGTATTTCATAAGGAAATGGACACACATGAGTCAGAGGCATGCCCCACACACCCATTCTCTTTTCCCATAATCGTCTTGTGTTTTGCGATGAATACAAATTGTGAATTTGCTTACTACCTCGCTCTTTCTAAATTTCTCTTTTTTAAGTCCGTAAATTTTCTACAGCGCTTTGCTCTCAGTCCTCCTCTCTTCACGTTCTTCCTCCTTAGCCAGACTGACAACTCAAGTTTCACATCAATATAATCAATATACAAGTTACGGTTTTCTGACATGTGTCGTATTTTGTATAGGTTCCTGAAAAGATAAGACTTTGAATGGTAGCATGCATGTACCCAAATTTTGAGTGTCCTTTATTTCATCATAAGCCTATACCCCTATATTAATATTTTAAAAGGTTTTGTAACAGTGGGTGAAACTTTGAAATTACACATCTTAAGGTTACCATGGCAACGAAATGTAGTGTTAAGTTGCATGAACTAGTAAGGGAGATGTGACTTGAAACTTTACTGGGATGTATCTTCACTGAAACTCTGTAAGGAATGGGGCCAGCAATTTACCAGTATTTTAATTCCTTCGTCATATGAAGTCCTTTATAAATCAATATTCTTGCGTATCTTAAAGCTAATGGCGTTTTGAATGTTTATAATATCAAGGATGTCATTGTAAATAAGTTCACTCGCTGAACGCAATTTTTCATGCAGAATGGAGTCTTACGAAACCATTTGTTTGCTAGCAGTGAGCAATATCATTTTTTTAATAGATATACATATCGGCAATTCATAAGTCACAATGGCGCATTTGTTGATTCTGTATCGACTTCTAGGATAAAGCAATCTTGAGGTTAGTGCCGCAAGAGGTTTCTGGAAGAAAAGGACATTGGTAGTTAGGTATAATTCCATGAAACCTTAACTGCCGTTACGTCTGCCAAAGTCGCTGAATCCAGTAAGTCTACAAGTGTAGTAAAAGTAAAGCAAATTTGTCCCTGTGCTTAGCCAATTAAATCGTAGCTTTACGGCACGTAAAAGAACCTCATATCTCCAAAGGAGGTCACTGAGCCAAATTACGGACGTTTCCCGCCCAACAGCAGTCTCTAATACCTCTGGTAGATGGGGGAAGCATTATAGATACCTCTCAGCTAGTAGAGCCGGTCTCGCTGGCTGGGCGGGGCTGATGGTAAGCACCAGTACCGGTAGGATATAGAGACTGGTAGAAATCGTAGAGGGAAGCACAATGGACCAATACTGGTCTCAGTGCATGGGGAAACCCACCCTCTCCAATAACTAACTAACTAACTAGCCAATTAAATAATTCGCCATGAAGGAGTATGGGGGAGTGGATGTATAGATCCACATTTTCTTGACCTCAGCACTAGCTGGAGGTGAGTAGTCAGCTTCACGCTCGTCCGTTTCTTCCCAGGTACCAATTGAATAGCAGGCTAAGTGGACCCCAGAAACGATATGGACGACGTGAAGAGAAAATTCTTGACCCTACCGGAAATCGAACTCCGATCCCTCGGCCGTCCAGCCCTTAGCCAGTCGCTATACCAAGTCAATTGCAACATGTACGAGTATCATATCTTAACACCGCTCTTTTCCAACCCGCCTTTGCTTGTATCGGCGCAGTCGGAATGGTGCTATCCCTGCTACACCTGTTTCTACCTTAGGACAGTGTATGATGGCTACTGGAAGTTGTTGTCACAGATCAAACTAAGGAAGATCGGTATAGGTACGGGAAACTAGCTGGGTCGGTTTGCATGGGTCTCAGGGTAGCGATGCCTAAGAAAGCGTTTTTCTGAGAGTTGAGCCAATTGACGTTTATTCACCTGCTAATTCACCACACTGTTAAATTAATGTATTCTTAGNGATCACGATACATTTCCAGTAATACCGAAACGTAAGACTTTTGAAATTAAAATTACCGAGAATTAATTAGAAATAAATTTCATGGTCATCCAAATAAATAAGGGCTCAGAATGATCAGCGTCAATCTGGTTTGCAGAATGATCATTAGGAAAACACGAAACAAATGCATTACGCCACTAATGGACAGTTGAGTCACGCGACAACTTGATAATAGTTAATGCGTTCAATTTCGGTAGGAATACGTCATTCCAGTATAAATAGATATTTCCTTCCATTTCTACGTTTGATGGAATACCAGAAACATATGGTTTCTTATAATTGTAACATCTCTATCTGTAGTGATAGTACAACATACTTTCGCAGTAGGTAAGTCTTACAGCTAATCTATGCAGAGCATTAATTTTCAGCTCATGTCTCCAATCATAAGGAGCTTAAGTTAATTTCTAAGCGCAATATTTAATACAGCAATAAGTATGCCTGTTAATTAGATGTTGGATATAAAGCCACTTCAACTGTGCTGGTTAATCATGACAAATAATTCAAAATTATATATTAAAGATATCTTAAAAAGAACTTCTCGGTAGCGGTATTTCTTTCGCAACAGTGTAACTTTCATACTGCCATTACATTAATTCTGTAACTAGGCAATGGTTCAACATATACATCAAATATGATGGTTGTAAAACCGTAAGTAAATAATCATAATTAGACAAGGCGTTCCTTCCTCCACTACAGAAGTAATATTACTAGTAATACCGCTATGATTCAGTCGCTAGAGACTTATTAGTGTAATGAGCCGTACTCTTGCAACGTCGCTGTGCTGTATGAGAATTAATGCTGAAAGCATGTTTTGAAAATGATCGAGGGCCATATGGCAGTTTCTTATTCACAAGGAAATAATATAATTTGGCTGAGACAAGAAATATATGGGAAAGATTAGGTATAAATTGTTAAACTTTCTTCCTATAATGGTAAAATTGCAAGAAACAGTTGAATACGTAAGATGTATTTAAGTTTTGTTTAAAGAAGTATTATAGGAAGATAACTTATAAGATAATTAAAAATAAACGTAAATATAGGGTGCTAATCGTTTAATATTTAACCATGAATCATGCTGCATATGGACACTTTTACAATATATTGTCACGACTTAGGGATGTGACTGTAGACGGGGTGTGGATTGGGTACTGGATTTATTGACCGCTCGTATGCATCACTCGGAACTACATTTTACAGATCATTGACACATACACAGACTAGTGTCCTCAGTCTATTACAGTCTTCACTAGCCGTTGCCTGGCAACGGATTTAAAACAACTATAACAGTCTCTGAATTACACACTCCAGATATCACACATAAGATCTTCGTTTCACGTCCGCACTCTTGCAACTAAACCTTTTCTTCACAGCTTTCCGTACAGAACTCCACTGAACTGCCAACCCTCAACTAACTGGACCGCAGTATTTTCAGTTGCTTTCACCAGTCGATTGCTAGTAATGAAGCTTAGCAATGGAGAGTCTTCAGCTTCCGTGGTCACGCCGTTGCCCGCTGGTTAGCATTTCACACCAGTACTAACTCAGCCAAAAGTCGAAGTCAAAGTCAAAATGCGACTGACGGGCAGTCAGTCAGTAAGTCTTGGCGTCGAGCCCCATCTGGGGTTCATGACCAGATATTTATTACTGTTTGACAGCTACGGTCTTGTTTTTGTGGGGAGCCCTCTCTGACGAGAGGACTGCCCTGTCTTTTACAATTGCTGCTGACCCTCACCAGCACATTCTTTCTCGGGGTCCAAGTCCCTTGGAACTCGCGACCGTCATTGACTGTCTCAGATTAGAGACTTCACGTTTCGTCGCCTCCTACGACTCGCAGGGTCACGATGGATGTACTCGATCCTCCTCCACACCAGAACTCACTCAGCCTATATGGAGTCCTCGTTATATAACCTCGGGACGGATCCATCAGAAAACACCACCTTCGTCAGTCCCTCTATTGTTGTTATAGACGTTTGTCTAGCGATAGTCCGGAGATCGTTTCCGCAGAAACGTGTTTACCGAGTCGTTACCAATCAACGCATGTTCCTTCTCACAGTCGTTGCATAGCGACAGTCCTACACGTTACGGTATAATACAGACCTTAGTTAACAAAACAATATACAGACAGCAACTCCAAATAACTTGATAGACTAGAGAATAAGACGCTAATAGAGGAAAGGGTGAGATACTTCAAATAGAGACAAAAGTTGGAAGTAAGTACAAGCATAAACTACACGGCGTCACACACCAAGAGATACTGTTCACATTTTCCGCCGTGAGAGCCTCACAAATACAGATAGATGGAGCTATTTCAATGTGACAGGGGGGCCGGTGGGAGAGCAGCTGTCCGTTGCCAATGGCTTCCAGCTACTAGCACTCACAGAACACAATTTATAAACATAGGCCTGCCGAAAGATATATAGGCAATATTACTATAGGGGGACCGTCAGAGGGAGGGGGAGTAGGAAAAATTGCTTACAAATTCATGTTTTATTCGATTTTTGACGGATTTGTTACACTGTTTGGTCTTCAGGATGAAAGAATTCCAGTATGGGCGTAAATCGTTGGTATTTTCTATCAATTTCGAATTAAAAATGGGGTGAGATAGGGAGCTGGATTAGCTCAGGCGATATAGCGACGGGTAGGATAAACGAAGAATGGGGGTTCAATTCCCGGCAGGAGCAAAAGATTTGTCTCTTCTCCACAGCGTCCAAATTAGATCTTGGGCTCACCTGCTCTCCTATGCGGTGTATAGCGGGTGTTCTTTCCCCGGAGTTAAAGAGGACGGGACGTGAAGCTGACTACTACGGCTGAGTTCAAGAGTGGTTGATCTATTCCTCCAACGGCTAATACGTGTTCATGTCGTAGAGCTTAACTAATCAAGCACAGGGACGACTTTACTTTTACCAGGGAATGAGAACTCCCTTTGCAGGAGCACATTCATTATTAGTACGTAGTTCTTTCGGACATGCTATTTTAAATTTCTATTATGTGCTCAAGGATCTCAATTTAAACTCTATCTCGACTAGCCAACTCTAATTTATCGTTAGTACAATAAATTGAAATAAGGAACTAAATACGTTGTTCAACGGGCCCTAAAGCATTGATATCTATCGAAATATACGTACCTTCTGTTTGTTGCTTAGAAAATGCTACTAAGTTACGCAGTAAGGGAGAGTTGCAACTAAAAGTACCATAATATTAAAAATAGTTTAATATTGCCTTTGGCCAATTCAATTTTTCATGATTCGGTTCAGACCAGCATGCAGCATTTTGTTTACCCCTGCTATCCCAGAATCTTCTTCACACAATTATTGCTTCTATTTTTCAGTTGAATGTCTGAAAGTGGATAAGAGGCCAATATGGATGCAGTCCAACCTTATAAACGTACAGGGCAACCCCGTCCAATCTTCACCACAGTCGTCATTAAGGAAAGAACGACACGTGTTCCAACCAGAACCGAACACAAGCCTGCGAAATGATGACATAGGCAACAACAAAATGAACACAGCTTTCTCATTCATTCCTCCATTACAAGCTTACAGTTTCCAACCATTTTAGCAACCACTTCCTGGGATTGGTAACTATAAATTACTTATGAGTTGGATGGTACGTCTTCAGGAAGAAATCGAACATCTGAAACAGATAACTGGATCTCTGGACACCTTGCTACGTTGTGTCAACATTAAAAGCACTGCAAACTGCGCGGGGTTTCTCCCTACAGCAGTTTCTGCATCAGTCTATGTCCAGACACCGTTCGAAGGGGTTTTTCCTTTCATCCCCAAGCCACTCAGGGGTCGTGGTGAGCAGTACGTACAGCAGACCGGCAGGGACTGATGGTCACGGAATAGTAACTGTTCAGCACTTCGGTAACAAGCCGGAAGTATAGACTGCAGTGATTACACATTATCTATGTAAATTAATATGAGGATGTTGCTGGTTAATCGAAATTTAAGGTTAATAAAATAAATGCCAGGCGGGACTGAATAATGTTAAAGAATTATAATAAAGTTTTGATTACATATTTACATGAACAGGAGAAAGCTATTGAATAATAGAACTTATGTGAAATAAGAAGATGTCTGAGAAAAATAAGAAATGTTTAAATAAAGATGCCTGGAAATTATGGTAAAACTATCTATGCGTTCAAATTACTTTTAGGATATTTCTGGTTAACTTACGCTCTCAGTTAGTAAAAAAATAGTATATTAGATATTGACATTGTTTACTGAAACATGTGAGGAAATATTACAAAAACCGTTATTTTCTCTCTACGAGTAAAATATGTTTGGGAGTACGTTACAGACTAGGTAGGCAATCCTACGAAGTCTTGTGTATTCATTTGCGTCTGCTGTAAGATAACTCCCAACCGTATGCTAGAAATAGGAGAACCTGCTAACATTCTAATAATATTGTGACGGTTCATGTCACTGTCTCTTAATGGCGCAATTTCAAAGATGTTTTAGATACAGATGTGGGAACTGCCCACATTCAAGCAAGTGTGACAACGCAAGCGTCATTGCTTAGCAACGACGAGTAAACAACGGTTGCTAGGCAAAGCAAGTAAACAGTGGTTGCTAGGGAACTTATAAACACGGTGTCCGGCAACAGCAGTACCTATTACGTAACCGTTTTCTATATGTCCGATTCTAGGCTACATAAGAAGATACACTGAGTTACAGTGACAGTTCTACCGTTCTACAATTCTAGTTCAGTGTTCAAGCAGTTCACTATTGTTGTTATCCGTCTGTGTATACTGTGCAGCTGCAATAAATCCTATAGGACAGTTCAACTAGTGGTTGTCTCTTCATATGACATCCCACATTGGTGACTCATGCCAAATTACATGAGAACTGTATCGATTAAACGGGATTTACAGTTTACGCAATATGTCTCTATGAGCGATTGCAATATTGCTCCCTCCGATCCATATACATGTTCCTAAAGCAGTCACGATCTGCCTCTGTGTTTCAGCCGGTTTTTAAGAAAATGTTTGATACATAAATATTTACTCTGCCCCAATTTTTCGGGACCCATGCTACAGGATCTGCCCGCCTTTCCTGTTCATACGTAAACAGGGTAAACAGGAATGAATGCAGTTGATACAACATAATGTGATAATTACGATAGTCAAGGATTTTAGGTTCAAAATTTTATTAGACTAATATAGTTCATGCTTATTTTTCCTGTGGCGCTACAGCCCCAATTTGGGCCTAGGCCTAGCTCCATGAAACTCTCCGTTTCACTTCGGTTTACTAGATCTTACACATACGGTAGGACTCCTTGGGCGAGTGATCAGCTCGTCGCAAGGCCTCTACCTGTAGACAAACACAGAAAAACGCACACAAACATCCATGCCCTGAGTGGGATTCGAACCAACGATCTCGGTTTCCGAGCGAGCGAAGACAGTGCATGCCTTAGACGGCTCGGCTACCGTGACCGGCTAGTTCATTCTTATACTCTTAAATATTAATAGGTCGGACTCTATTGTTGTTTATGTAGTATGAGACTAATGAATGTATTCGGTTACAAAGAGTATTAATTCCCCTTATGTACTGTATTGTTTGCAACAGAAAGATGGAATCTTTAACTGTTGTCTTGGTGGGTTCCCTTTCTCTGCGTGTACTGTAAACCTTAACGTGAAACAAGTTATGAGTTGACAGAAGAACTAACTTTAGACCACATATTAGGTTAACATACGAGAGAGAGAGTCAATGGACAAATAATGTACAGAATAAATTGTCTATTGCACCAGACACTTCCTGCCAAGCTCCAACAGGTACTGTTACCGCTCAATTGCTTTCTTACTTGTCCTGATGACCTGACGACTACGTTAAGACTGGTCCACAACTCAGTGGCTTGGCGACACCTGTTGTGAATACCAGTAATGAAACTCTTGTAGTACAAGTCCTAGGCTGATAGATGTCGCTACTGAAGTTATAGATAAAATTCTTAAATTTATTTAAAAAATAAAAATATGTAAATGTACAAAATATTAACTTTATTCACTCTGATCCGTCACACTAGCTAAATATTATAGAATGATCTGACAACACCGAACATTGTGACTCAGTATATGTTTATTTATATAATGCCTTTATGTGTTTCGGTCAGTTGTGACCATCTTCAGTAGGCAATAGGAACATGTTAAGCAACTGCTATTACATGGATCATAGTACAAAAGCTTAGAGCATTGTACAAAGGTTTATAACTTAGTTAACACAGCGCGCATCGAACATCAACAAGACGACACTAACGAAATCTATTCTCCAAACGACGGAACCACAAGGCGGTAGACGCTTGGCTTTTTTGGGGAGAGGAAATAGAAGAGACATGGACCAATTTGATTTTAAAATTTTAACATTTTTAAACATACTATCTGTAACAAATATTTTAACATGTTGGTACAAGCGGCTGTAGTTGTTTAAAAAACATTAGATTTCTACATTGTATTATGATGATATTGTATGTACATATTAATAGTCTTAAAACATATTGTAATAGTGATTTCTAATTATAATGATATCCTTCTTAAGATGATCTAAAGGCCCGAAACATGTAAAGGATAAAAGATTGAAAAGAAAAAAAAAACATCAGTCACACTGGACGGAATTAATTAACCTTTTATAATTTTTTAACTTTATTACGTAGATCACAGTACATACGCTTTGAACTTCGTATAAAGACTTCTATCTTAATTGCATAGATCATAGTATATAAGCTTAGATTTATGTATAAATATTTTAACTTAATTAAAAAGATTTTCAACTTAAATAAAAATCTTTATACAAAACTGTAAGCTTATGATCTATGTAACAGTAGTTCCTTAACATGTTATTGCCTTCTGAAGATGGTCACAACTGACCGAAACATGTAAAGGCAGTATATAAATATGTACTGAGTCACACCGGACGGTGTTATCAAATCATTGTACAAAATATGAGTAATATAGTCTCAGGGTTAAGTTAAGAGATATATTCAAGAATCGTGGAGCGACGGCTATGATAGAATAAGTTGTTACAAAACTGTGTTACAGAGGGCCGGATGGGCATTGCCTAGGACCACATCTGTATATGCATTTATTTTCTTTTTCAAAATAAAAAATATTCCAAATAACGGACCGATTTTTCAGAAGTGCTTACTAAGAGAATATATTAAACAATTAATTTGTATGCCTGTCGGGTTGCGTCCTTCATGTACCCAATTTTGTATCCCTTAGACGTTCCAATATAACTTCCGTAGTCGTGTCACGTGACAGTTACAACCATCCAGCTCACAGCTTTGGCATAATGGTCACAGCTAATGACAAACTACGAATTCTACGCACAAACAACTTAAGAAGCTCCTATAAAACGCAGTCATCAGCGCAGTATGTGAAAGAATTTTCTTCAGGGAAGACTTTATTAACCAGTGGTCCGCGGATTGCTGCCGGTCTGCACATCCTAATTAACCTGTTCTGATATAGGATGTAGTGGCTTTATCCTATGAACACCATAGGAAATTTACTACCTACCTGAATGAATCTTAACTTACAGAGAATAACTGCAATCCATGGGTATATTTCCTGTCTAAAACATCTTTCAGGTCATACGTACTTTGATTTGGCAACCTTACGGAGGAAATGTCTCTTGTGACCAACAAGGTCATTGGTGTGTTGAAAATAGAACCTAGTAAGTTTCTACTGAAGGCTTCACGATCCATATCACTGTCTATTGACGATGCAACGTCAGAGGTATTTCAGACACACTCGAGCTGTAAACCATGACAGGAAGTATGAATATTCCCTAGCTTCGCTAACAGATAAATTGTGGCTCTATAACGTCTAATACCTCTGTACTGTGCGCATTATCTGTCAAGAAGAAATCCGTGTTCTCAATAATGAACATGTCTACAAATAAGGAAGACAAGTAAAAAAATTTGTCTTAGGCATGAATACCGTCTCTACTGGAGTGACATTTTCTTCATATGATAAAATGTCATATACGCAACATATGAGATTTGAGGCTTTCACAGACGTCAATATTCTGAGATATGCCGAATGTCGTTTGATACATACGTCTCGTCATTTAGGGCGAGCCCGCTTCTTCAAGACGGAGGCAGCAGGTTTCTCTGAAACGTTGGTGCCAATTATCAAATTGCATGGTGCACATCCAGAAAGCAATTATTTCAAAACAACAAACTCTTTGACCGTCTCTCATTGATACAGAATCTCTCGCCCTCATGTTCCACCGTCTATTTCAGTTCCTAGCGCGTAAGCTCAACTGTAGTGTATTTGGGTTGCATCTAGTTCAGTTTCTTGACTTTACACTTGGTTCCTTACAGATGTTTGTTATAATGTTCATATATTAAAATAGCTGAAGACCGCTGTCTTCCGCTGCCCCTTATTCTATCGTAGTCATGCCATCCTCTCACCTAGGAGACCAGCAAAGCAATAAAGGATGCAGATAGTGTTAACCTACGGAGATTCCTGATTTTAATCCCGGCCTGCGATTGATTATCTGAACTGAGATTTTTGTACATTTCCTCAGTTTGTCTGTGCCAGTAATCCAGGACAGCTTTTGTCCACATCTCTTCAGATATATTTCTCGGAAAAAATTTATCTACATAGTATTTTTAAATAACCTGAAATCCTTCACAAATTTGATAAAATAATGTAAATAAATGTGAAATCGACAAAAATTTTGTCAAAATTTCTTAAATAACATGAAATCGTGAAAATATTTAAATTTCACTAATTAACTTGAATTCTTCAGAGAATCATTTGGTTTAATTTCCATAAATAAGTTTGAAATCGTTAAAAAATAGTTCAATCCTTAATTCACTTCAATTCACTCAAAAATTGTTTAAAATTCCATAAATTATGATGAATTCGTCAAACAATTTATGGTTAAATTTACATCATTTCAGTTTAAATCATTTAAAATTAGGTTAAATTTGCTTAAATTTAATGTAAATCAGTGTTATACTGCAGTATAACACACGCAGCCACAGGAGCANGTCATCGACATAAATCAGTGCAACAGGACGCTAAAATATAACATTACATGAAGACACTATTTGAGAACGACATAACATGCACACATAGCCGTCCTTTTGCAAGTATATAAATATATGTACATAGACTCTGCAGTTTGGTATAGGTGTCTAAAATGGCCGTCGTAATTCCCCCAATGATAACAGAGCTGTGTGCAGAAAACCACAAGAACCCTGCTGCAACGCGTCTTATTATGAACGAAAGGAGCGGAAGAGACGTGTCCTAAAGGAAGGATGCTTCTACTCAGTTCATAGCGTGAAAGGTATACGTACGGGTCTTCGTGTTTTTAGTATAACTAAATATAATTTTACCGCCCATAAGTTTTGCAAAAGCTGTTCACAAAGTATGGCAGATTTGGCACCAAAGTTCTGAATATAGAAGCAGTTCTCAATAAAGAAAGAATAGTTCATAATCTGGTGGAATTATCCAAATGCGTTCTTTTCTATTGTGTGTTACTGACTGACCTTGATGCACATTAATTGCGGAAACAGATTTACTGTTGCATGACTAATTAGGTGACAGGTAAGACATCACAGTCGGAAGTATCTACTTTTTATCTCTTGAACTTTTAGTCACTTTTCCTAATAGTTGTCCTCCTTGGTGAATGTAGCAAGGTCCTGTTTCGAAATCTTGTCCCTCGCCACGTGCAAGTAATTAGAGTGCGTGAATCTTCTTGGCTTTCTTTTCTTTTCTTTTCTTTAAAATTC
This sequence comes from Cryptotermes secundus, assembly GCF_002891405.2. Taxonomy (NCBI): domain Eukaryota; kingdom Metazoa; phylum Arthropoda; class Insecta; order Blattodea; family Kalotermitidae; genus Cryptotermes; species Cryptotermes secundus. The sequence goes on from NW_019740661.1 coordinate 143,214, forward strand.
GAGATTTCATCTTATTAAAAAATAAAACGAAGTAAAACAAAAGAGAATATCCTACGTTTTACGATCAAGAAGTTGCTAGTTCTATGTTGAAATATCTTCATTGCATTTTTTAAACTTTGATTCTTACTCAACCGGCCAAGAAATTATCTGCTTTTATAACACCAAAGACCCACATTGTTCCGAAAAAGGGAGTCTTTCTGAATCCTATTAATATATAAACACTCTGTTTCTCTGATATCAATTTTAATATTATCCTACCTTACACAGTCATATCATAATTTGAAACAGCCCCAGATTTAAAGCACATCCAAATTTTGTATGGTTAGACTGAGAAAGGAGGTGTCATTAAACCACAGTCTTATCAGATTTATTTAATACTTCCTGAATGTAGTGACCAGTTACTGACGTACAAATAACAAAGAAACACTTCACTAAATGTTTATGTTTTACCTTTACATAATATGTAATATGTATAAATGAATGTAGGTACTAATATATTTCACTGATTATTATTGTCACAGAAATCTTCGCCATTGGTAAAACTGTTCCTACCATCTGTTTCCTCGTCTATTTCATCTTCTTCTGATTATTCGACCACAATGGAAAGTACGCGAACATGACATGTGGAGGATTTGGAAGACGAAAACAGGTGCGCTGTATGAACTGTGAATTAGTAACGTTGCAATCATCTCATTAAAAGCTGCATTCATCAGAGAATGAGCCTTGGACCTATCAGGTACCACTAACCTACATTATTTGGACAGGTTCTTGCATTTGAAAGAGTAGAGAGAACTTTGAAATCCCAGAAGGCCAAAGCTCCCTCTTGTTGGTTAGAGTTCTGTAATCTCGGTATAGCTTCGTTGAAGTCATTTAATTTAAAAGTCACATTACGTCTACACTTATTGTCAACATTAACATTCATGGCCGTATAACCAAAAACGGGGACATACGCATGGAGCGTTCTCACTGAAACTACGGCCAGTCGCGAAGTGCTGAAGTGGCTATGCGAGGGATTTCCCCAAGGCTCCTGGCATTTCGCTGATCAACCATGACACAACAATGTGATGTAGAAACTGGTGACCTTCTCAGTGAGAGAAGACAAACAGTGACACACCAAGGATGTTGCGTGTGTTGGAGAATTTATTCATTTGCGTCCTGAGAGTCAACGACAACAGCTCAGGCAGCGGCCATGCGCGGAAGAGTGGCAGTCCTGTTACTTTTACTGACATGGACAGGTACATTACTGCAGATCGGTAAGTTCAGTGGTCCTCTAAATGCGTGTGACACTGCCTGCAATATGTGGACACTGCTCGTTGTCTGAATTGCATTTTGATATAGGCCGACCGGTACGCGACGTTTGCACGAGCCTCAGTCTCTTTATTTTCCTATTTTCTAGTAGTTACTGTATTAATGCAGCACGAATGGGGGAGACGAGGAATGCGTATAGGATATTGGTGGGAAAGCCGGAAGGAATGGGACCACTGGGAAGACCAAGGCGTAGGTGGGTGGACAATATTAAAATGGATCTTAGAGAGATAGAATGGGATGGTATTGACTGGATTGATCTGGCTTAAGATAGGGACCAGTGGAGGGCACTTGTGAACATGGTAATGAACTTTCGGGTTCCATAAGATGCTGGGAAATTCTTGAGTATCTGCAAATTGGCGGCTCCTTCAGAAGGGCTCGACTCCATGAGTAAGTAAGTACTGTACTAATGCAGTACTCACGGTGTCCCGGGTTCTATCCCAACTGCAGTCATTAAACTGAGGATTAAAATTAATAACAACTATAAGGGAGCCGGGATAGCACAGTCGATATAGCGACTGGCTACGTGTTGGACAACCAAGGGTTCTGAATTCGAGTCC
>NW_019740661.1:145273-224612 GCF_002891405.2 Cryptotermes secundus
ACCTAATCCTTCCAGCCGCACTATGGCCCTGCGATCGACTCAGCCTCCAAGAAATATGAGCACCAGGAATATTCTTGGGGGTAAAGGGCGGCCGACGCGTAAGGCTGATAACCTTAGCGCCATCTTTGAGCCGATTGTCTAGAGAAAATGTGGGGGCCTCGACGTCTCACAGCCCTATGGGCTTTCACGGCCTGGTACAGGGATAGCTTTACTTTTTTACATTTAGGACATGCTGCGCTAGTGCACCGCGTTGTATCTGTCAGCACATTCACAAAGATTTCGCGAACCAATATGAATCCGTTCCCTCACTAGTTCATGGCATTTCAATCGCTGATCTACCCTGCACTGATATACACGTAGATGAACCCTAGCTATTTTGTGCCAGTAAAGCTGAATTTGCCCTGTGTGGTGTCCCACCAAGTAAAAAAGTAATGAGCAGTCTCTGCATTCATTCACTGCCCTATTTTTAAGCCTGAAGGTTATGGGTTCAAATACAATATCATTATACACCTGGTCTTGACGACGTGGAGAGGAGCAAAATCTTTGCCTCTATACCAGGATCCGAAATCCCACTCTGAGCCATCTGCAGTCCAGCGTGTAGCCCATTGCTACATCGCCTGCGCTATCCTGCTCGCCATTTTGTGCCAGTAAAAAAAAAAAAAAAGTAAAGCTATCCCTATACCAGGCCGTGAAGACCCATGGGGTTGTGAGACGTTGTGGGTCCCACATTATCTAGACAATCGGCTCAAAGATGGCGGTAAGGTTGTCACTCTTACGCGCCGGCCGCGCTTTACTCCCAAGGAAAATTATTTAATTAGTTTCTGGTACTCATTTCTTTTAGAGGCTGAGTCGACCCCAGGGCCATAATGCGGTTGGAAGAATTAGGTCAATTGAAATAATCCAATAACCTCGTCGGGACTTGAACCCACGACCTGCCGGCTTGTAGCATAGCCCCTCAACCAACTGTAGCAAAAAATACAGCAGATGCATTAACAAACTGAGAAACATCTGTATAGTTGACCTGATGGATAATCAAACAAGTAAATATCCAGGGCTAAAATCTGCATTGTCACTCGACTCCCTCGACTTCAGGTAATAGACTAAAGCTGGAGTGTTTTAATGGTCTTAATTTATTTTAAGGGACACTTCCCTTTTCCTTTTGAAGCAAGAGATTCGTTTAAATAATGTATACAAATCTAGTTCCTCCATCACAAGACACAATTCTCCTTCACGAAGACCAACCCATTAATGTTGTTTAGCGAAGTAGGTTGCTTGTTCCGCAACTCACATAAAACACATAAATAAAATACATTCATACATTGAAGGTTACAAGCAAACGTGGATATTTAGTTATCTTCCGAACTCTGGAGCTCACTATGATAAAATTCGAAGGAGTTGTATAAGTTCCTTGATATTACTTCATTTTAAGGGTCACATAATTTGAGGGTCTGAATTAAGTTATACACAACTTTCTACAGGTTCCAATGAAAGGCAATAAATGACAATTTACAGATATTACCATGTGTTATTTTTTATTCATTTTTTATACTTCTACACACATTTAATGGCGCCCCATTTGTATAGTGCCAGTTCTTGTTTTTACAGCAGCTGGCGACGAGGCTATTGTGTTTCCCGATAAAGCCGCAGACAAGTACGGAACATCACCTCCACAGCCTAAGGGCAGCAGCAGTAACCATGGAGACAGTGAAGCCAAAGATGGCGCCAAACCCCGGTTCAGTTATGACACAGATGGCCGGAGTACCAAATTTAATTTCGGAGTTCAGCCGAGCGGTGGAGGGATATCAGGATCTGCAAGCTTCAGCAGCAGCTACGGGGGACACGGTCAGGCCCAGGGACACACAGCCAGCCAGAGTCACTCTTTCAATTTTCAGGCAGGCTCCAATGGCTTCAGCGCCTCCCAGGCTGCTAGCCAGTCTTCAAGTTTTAATTCGCAGTTCCCTGATTACTATGGGTACGAAGCAGGAAACAACAGTACACACAATGACCTTACATCTATACACTTCTATGTCACTTAACTTTTGATATTCTATATACAGAAATTTCTAATAGGCTACTGTCCCATGCCTTCTTCATGTCGTCCAGACCGGCTCTGGGGTCCACCCAACCTCCTATCCAATGGGTACCGAGGGCTCTTTCACCAGGGCTAAAGAGGCCAGTGCGTGAAGCTGTCTACTCACCTCCAGCTAGTGCCGAGGTCAAGAAAATATGGATCTATACATCCACTCCCCAATACGCCTTCATGGCGTAGTGTTGAATTAGTTAAGCACAGGAACAACTTTACATTTTTTACCTTTTTACTCTCCCATGCTCATTAGAAAGGTCAATACACAAATTTTCCTTTATAAATTTCATTATACGAAACATAGAGTTACAAGTAATTAATGACGTTGTATTAATTGCAGAGGAAATGCAGAATAAAATGAGATTGCTATTACGCATAATGAAATGGAAAATACTGAAAGAAGCGGTCATGGTCTATTTCGAAACACTATCATGCCGTTCGCCTGGAGGGATTGAACAAAACCGCAAACATGATCTTGGTTAGGATAACCAGAATTCGAACCGGTTAACCGTAGAACACAAGCCACATGCGTTACCACTTGAGCTAACCTCCTATTTATTTATGAGGTGCTCTGTATGGAAAGTGCTGAAGGAACGGTGACATGTGGACATAGTTTCGGGCTGCTGAAGCCATCTGTACGCCCGGCAACACACAAACAAACAATGGGAAGTTAGCTTCAGCATTGTATTAAAAAGAGTAAAGCTATCCCTGTAACAGGCCGTGAGGGACCATAGGTTTTTGAAAGGCCGAGGCTACCACATTTTCTAGACAATCGGCTCACACGTGGCTGCGAGTTTGTCAGCCTTACGCGCAGGTCGCCCTTTATCCTCCAGGAAGATTCCTGGTACTCATTTCTGTTAGAGGCTGGGTCTATTCCAGGGTCATAATGCGGCTGGAAAGATTAGGTAAATTGGAAAATTCAGTCATCTCATCGGGATTTGAACCTGAGACCTTCCGACTTGTAGCATAGTGCCTCTACCAACTACGCTACCGCGTGCCCCACGAATATTTTTAATATATATCAATTTTTCGTTCATATCACTCTCCTCGTACTCGTAATTTAGTACGGTCAATTGATTAAAGATGACGAGAGGCGCAATATTCCATGCATGTTTACAAAAAATTCTACACAAATATACTTTTTAAGTAAGAAAGTTTCTAAACCGAACCATACAAGACATCTACCGTATTTAATCTGTTTTTAATTTCGTCCTGAATAACGTTTCGATTTGTTACTGTCATTTCCAAATATATGATCTTGGCCACATTAAGAAGTATTACAATTATCATTCAGTAAAATAATCTTGCCTTATATTTTTTGGCGGAGACCGAATATGTATAACTTCTTCATTCTTTCTGCATTTATATACAGACAAACTTCAGTAATAAAAGGTATAGTTGTCCGTATGCATAATTAATTGAACATTATGCCATGAAGATGTATGGGGGAGTGGAGTTATAGCTCCATCACTAGATGGAGATGAGGGATCAGCTTCACGCTCCGGCGCTTTACATTCGGGATAGAATCCTCCGGTATCCATTGGATAGGAGGCTTGGTGGTCCCCAGAGCCGGTCTGGACCTCACTATTTTCTAATATAGTTTCTGCAATTTTCGTTATAGTAGGCCTAATTATGCTTTCGAATAATAAAGTGGGCCTAACATCGTCAGTATGGACCAGTAACAGATGTGTTCCCTTCTGTTACAAATAATTTGGAGACCAGACTTCTGGGGCATCTATGCGTAGATTGGATGATAACATTGAAACATTTATCAGAAAAGTAGGTTGTGGATGGCTGGACTGAGCTGGCTCAGAGTATGAATTTCGTGAACACAGTAGTGAAAGTTTACATCAATAAGAACATTGGATTCCTTGACGAAATGACTAACAAGTTTTCACAGAAAATTTTGATATCCTGTATCGGCAATGAATACAACCAATATCTCTTTAAAAATTTTCTTCTCCACAGGTCAGGGGGACTATCGGTATCGGGCAGTCAGGCGAGTAGCCAGGCCTCCAGTGTCTCAGGTGGTGTAAACGGAGGGGGGTCTGGTTCTGCTGCTAGCAGCCAGGCCTCCAGCTTTGGTTTCCAAGGATCCGGAGCTAATGTTGGAGCCTCCAGCAGCTCTGCAGGTAGCCAGAGTTTCTCCGCGCCTCTGGGAAATCCTGTCGGTGGAAACGTGTACCGTCCAGCTGCAGGAGTGTCGGGTTCCAACAGTCATACTGCAGGAGCATCGTTTGGAGGTTTTGGGGGGTTTCCAAATGAAAATTTATCTCCTGATTTTATTAGATACTTTCAACGTGGCAACAAACGTAGGAATAATTCTGACCGCAGGAAGAGACCTGGATGGTACAACCGCTCATTCGTTTTTAACAAAAAGAGTGCTATTGTGTTCCCGGAGTAAATTACAGCGTGCCAATGTGAAAAATACTTTTGTTATAATAATAATTATTATTATTATTATTATTATTAATATTATTTAATCTTCCTAGAATTTAATTAGAAGAAAAAGCAAATACGAACACTCATAACTTCAGTACCCTAAATCTCAAATTCCTGTAGGTATGTATAAACACTGCTGAAAGTTGAGTTTTGGCTTCAGAAGAAAGCAATGAACTACATTTTATTGCTCTTTCCTTAGGAAAGTTTCGAGACTCGCTGAATTATGATTGTCATTATCTTCACTTATGGATTCTCACGTTCATCCTCGAATTTATGTAAGCGATTTTTAAAATTTCTTCTGTGAAGTCTAGTCTTATTAGACACATCATCATCAGTTTCATTCTTACATTTAAAAATTATATTTATTATAATATGATATATTACAATATTACCTCACCTGCAATTATGATTGCTCTTATTATCATTATTAGTACTATTATATACTTTGATGCACATGTACAGAATATAAGCGTATTTGAACACATAAGTATATAACTAACTCGAACATGTTCGGTGTGTACACCTGCTACTGCTGAAGTCAAAACGTGTTCGTGTGTTGTTTCCGCGGACACAAGGTGTTTACACTAGCAATACACATATCCAGCGTTTTTCAGTTCGATGAAAGAAAACATTTCATGTTTATGTAAGACAGTGCTGGACAGACGGCAGCCAGGCGATTTTGCAGTGTGAACTATGAGGTATTTCAGTTCAGGAATACTGTGATAAACTAAACCCAATAATATGTCCAAACTCATCGAGATTAAGAAGCTGGTGGCAATGAATGAATGCCGACCTTGACATTGAAGATGTTGCATCCATAAGCAAAATGATGCAGTTCTATGTCGTAAAAATGTCCATTGTTATGTTCATTTCCTTGCGTTAATATTAGGATATAACTATTTCTTCAATTCAAACACAAGGCAAAATTATTCAATAAAATATAAATACTGCTGATAACATTTGTCTCAGGCCAAGACGAGATTTAAACTTTTCAAAACTGCCCTTGTATAGAAAGAAAATATATGTCTGTATTAACCAAATAGTCTAAGGTAAAGGTTTCCCTGGCCGGTCACGGTAGCCGAGCGGTCTAAGGCGTGCACTGTCTTCGCTCGCTCGGAAACCGGGATCGTGGGTTCGAATAGCACTCAGGGCATGGATGTTTGTGTGCGTCTTTCTGTGTTTGTGTACAGGTAGAGGCCTTGCGACGAGCTGATCACCCGCCCAAGGAGTCCTACCGAATGTCTAGGATCTAGGAAACCCGAAAGTTCAAGGAGAAGTTCACGGAGGTATGCCTAGGCCCACTGGGGCTGTAGTGCCAGGGGGGGGGAAAGGTGAAGTTTTCCCTGTGCTTAACTAATTAAGCACTGTGCCTAAATACGTATGGGAGAGTTGATATATAGATCCACATTTTGTTGACCTCGACACTGGTTGGGAGCGAGTGGTCAGCTTCACGCATCGGACCCTTTACCCCAGGAAGGAGCCCCCGGTATCCTTTGTATGGGAGGTTTGGGGAACGCCAGAGACGGTTTGGACGATATGGAGAAGTGAAAATTCTTGATCCTACCGGGACTAGAACTCCGAACCCTCAGTCGTCCAGCCCGTAGCCAGTCGCTATACCGATTGGGCAATCCCGGCTCCCACATAGACTAGGGTTCATTCATTCATTCATTCATCAGTAATCTGTCAGATGACAGGTCCACAGCCTCTTCCAAAACAGTTTCTCCACTTAATGCGATCTTCTGTTTTTGGAAAGAGACTATCCAGGAATAGTGATAATGTGGTAGTTTTTCCATTTGCTTTCCACATCGCAGTACAACAGCCGTTCAAACCACTCTGGTCACGCCGACTAGGGTACTAAGGGAAAAATCAGCCACAGTAGAGAAGTGACTTGCTAGGGGTGTGGTGGGTTTACCTTTTCGAGAATGGCTTCAGGGACCGTACTGCCTTATGTTTTATGGTTTTTCTCCTGACTCTACAGGTGACCACTCAATTCAGTTCAGAGTTTTAATTGCATGTCCTTTATAGGCCTTCATAGGTTCTAGAGAACCGAAGTGAAAGGAGAAGTTCGTGGAGTAGGCCTAGGCCCACTGGTGCTGTAGTGCCAAGGAAAAAAAAAAGGTTCTAGAGAAGAAACGATGCGGCTGTTCGAGCAATATTTCCAGATTTACTTTAGAAGTTAACAAATATGGAATGGTGTTCCTTCACCCTTTCTCCTGCACTGTCTACTCCGCATAACGGTGGCGCAGGAACATGCTGGCCAGTGACCTCGGTTTGGCCGAACAAAACTTCCAGATCCCTCCCAACATTTCTAAGATTCCGATAAAAAGAAACTGACTCGTCGGCCCTCAGTTTTCATCTGACGTCAATAAAACTAAAATTGACCTAAATGTTGGCTAACTTCTTTGATAAAACGACTAATTTCTTCACTGTATAGACTTGAAAGGATTCTGACGATGGTGTATACTGTACTTCTTTTGGCTTATTTTGGACTTCACCCATCGTCCGGTATATAAAAGACAAAAAACCACGACGTTTCGGAGACTGGATCTGTCTCCGTTTTCAGGTGGATAGGGAAGGTTTAACCTACTCAGTTGGGCCCCTTAGAAAGAGCTAGTCTCAATCACTGGGTCCAGTGATAATAATCCAAAATAAGCCAAAAGAAGTTCTTCACTGTAATTCGAATCAGTGACACCGTCAATTTTTTACGCCTCTCTTAATGGTTGTGCTGTTCCAGAATTAAGGCGTCTTCATCAAATGATGTCTGTGTTAATTGCTCCTGTGAGAAGTGACACTTCTCTGACGAAACTGAACAACCAGGGCTTAGAGATACAATGTCCGGTAATCACTTTGGATCAATATTGAACAACAGAAGACATCCCAGACTTGAATGTACTGGTTAACGATTATCGGAGCTATAATTTATTTCATTAATTAAATTAACTTACGATTATTTTATGAACACAGAATGACTCGTGGAATATTTAATAGACAACCCATCAGTTAATTATTAATCAAAAAGTAAACCAATACATTTTATGATTTAGTATCTTCAAAATATATTTTAACTTGTGCATACTGTATAAGCTTGTTCATGTGTAAATGGGAGGCCCCAAATCAGCATTTACATTTTTACATCCATAAGTGTATGATACCCGCCAAAAACAAAACAAAACAAACCCCGTGGCCTGTAGTCCGCAAGCGAACTATACCGACCGAGCGACCGCCGCTTGTCGGCGAAGTTAGTGTCATCTTTTGCGGCTAGAAATTTGTCACGTGATCAGCGCAACGGATCCCCACGGCAGTTAATCTCGATTTTCTAGACCAGAGCCTCTATTTCCTTGAAATATCTCCTCAATTATACTCCCGAGGTTGAGTGGACCACGTTCCAGACCCAATGCTTCTCACAAAATCTGATAGCGCCGGGAAACGAACCCGGGACCTCTGGATTTGTAGCCAGGAACTCTGCCCACTGGTCCACAGCTACGGCCCCATGATACCTGCCAAACTTATCTAAAGTAGCGCACTAGCAGAAATAGATCTCCATTCCTCACTTAACTAATCACCTGCATTTGTGCATTTGTAAACAGTGCGTCAGTTCATGGCTTGTGTGTAGTTGTGTTGAGAGTGGCAGGTATGAAGCGGCTCAACATGTTCATATGGACAAATCTGCACTGATTAGCGCAAGCCAGAATTTGGGTATGACGCAAATTTGGAACTGGAACTGGCGGTCTGCATTCCTGCCCTGGAGGTTGTTCCACTTCGTAACCGAATAAGAATATAAAAGGAAGGATAATGCACGGAACATTCACATATGGAGTGGTACCAAGGAGAGGTAAAGCGGCATGACTCTTCAGGCTTACAGATATTTTATTCAAACACAGAACATAGATTTCATTGAAGCACATATTGAAATTAACAAAAAATTATAGCAAGAAATTACAAAGTCAATTTCAATGCTTTCATTTACAGCATGAGATTAAGGGAAACTGCTAATTCAGTGTGACGGCATTTCGTACTGTTTATCTGAGCATAATTTTCACTAGCCTGTATAGGTGTATATTCCCTCTGCATGGAAATTATCAGGAACAAAGTTAAAGTTTCTTTTGACATTAGGTTCACTGTTAAGATCAGAGCAACAGTTCTGCCCATGAACATGGTGTTTAATCAAGGTTTCTTTGCTGTAAATAAATGACAATGCGATTTTAAAAACAGGCGTTGAAAGACGTTACAAAATGTACAGTTTTTTTTCAAGGAAAAAGAAATATAATCAATTTTTATGGACCAGATCTCATTTTTTGCCAGCGAATTACAAATCTTATTTACGTAATTTCGGCGTTGATGTGGAAAAAACATGAATGAAAGAGATCACGTCTCAAGACNTTATACAGTTTTTTCAAGGAAAAAGAAATATAATCAATTTTTATGGACCAGATCTCATTTTTTGCCAGCGAATTACAAATCTTATTTACGTAATTTCGGCGTTGATGTGGAAAAAACATGAATGAAAGAGATCACGTCTCAAGACAATGAATTGTGAAGTACGTTTGCATTGAAATGGCAGCTGCAGAAAAAGAGCGATGGAGAGTACGTCTGTCCCTGAATTATGGGGCTGCTGATGAGTTTTAAACCACTAAATTTAGCATTCGAGCAAGTTAGATCTAACGGTAAGCTTTTCACTTTTACTCAGGAGGTGGCTAGTTTGAACCTTCGTCTGAACATCAAATTATTCTGAGATTTCTCTGACTTTCCAAAGTGTTCCAGGAAAATTCGTAGATAACATCTTAAATTAGACTTCACCTATTCTCTTCCATGATTTCCCCGATTCAGTGTTCAATAATCACCCTACAATTTGACAGTATAAAATTTTAGCTATTGAAACCGTCTTTAAGTAAACTACAAGCTCATACGAAAAATATGTCACTATTTTGTTTAGAAAACCGCAACAGAAAACACAGCTAGAAAGATTAAGATGCAAATAAATAAATTCCGTAGTACACTTTGTTTCATTAGTAGCGGGATAAGGTAAAAGTTGTTCCTGTGCTTAACTAATTAAGCACTAGCCCATGGAGACGTATAGGGGAGTGGATGTATAGATCCACGTTTTCTTGACCTAGGCACACGTTGGAGGTGAGTGGTCAGCTTCACTCCCCGGCCGCTTTATCCCCGGGGAAAGAGCCCCCGCTACCCGTTGGATACAAGGTTCGGTGGACCCCAGAGCCGGTCTGCACGACATGGAGAAGTGAATATTTTTGACCCCACCGGTACACGAACGCCGATCCCTTGGTCGTCCATTCCGTAGCCAGTCGTTATACCGACTGCTGGAAGACCTATTAATTCAGCGTGTGTATGTAAGTTTATTAGATCCGGAATTCAAGATACTAGAGAGCAGTCCGAGATTCAGACAACAGTGAGAAACAGACGTCGTTAGGAAGGAGTTCAACATGTGAGCTGTTATAATCAAGTGTGATTGCAATGGAGTAAAAGTAAGTTAAGTAAGTAAAGGTATCCGTGTAACATGCCGTGGGGTCCCATAGGGTTGTGAGATGTTGAGGTTCCCACATTTTCTACACAATCGGCTCACAGATGGTGGCAAAGTTGTCAGCCCTACGCGCCGGCCGCCCTTTACCCACAAGAACATTCCAAGAATATTCCTGGTACTCATTTCTGTTCGAGGCTGATTCGACTCCAGAGCCATAATGCGACTGGAAGGATTAGGTAAATTGAAAAAAAAAATCCAATGACCTCGTCGGAATTCGATCCTGCGACCTTCCGGCTTGTAGCATAGTGCCTTAACCAACTACGCTACCGCTTGCCCCAGATTGTAATGCAAACGTCCAATAATTCAAATCATCAAATAGAGTTTATGGAACTCCAACGTTCTTCACCGTTGGACAAATTCCTGCCACTTTATCAATTCATGGGCCAATTCTCACCTTTCCCGCATTCTAATTCTTCAAAATCTATTATTCTCCCACCTGTACCTTCACCTTTCCTGTTTCAACCATGTCTTGCCTTGTTCCTTTAGAGATGAAAATAAACTACGAAAAGGCTGATGGCTGTGTATCACACAGAAGATTTTATCTCTGGAAGTCCCTTGACATGTTACTAAACACTCGCTTACCAAAGTTTTGCACCTCCAACTTCTTCCTTCTGCCCTACGTTCTGGGCGTTAATCGAACACTACATGCTACCCCTTTTAACTCTTTCCATGCCATATTCTTACTGCAAGAAACGTGTTCCGGTTATTGCATTCCTATTGTTATGTAGTAACACACTGAATAATTAACTTAACGTTATTGTCCTGTGGGATGTGACGTCTTGTAGTTCGGTAGATATGTTCTAGCGTTCCAGAGGAGTTTACTGACTCCATCTTCTATATACAGACAATGGAGGCAACAGGGTCCACTGAAGGGTTGCCATATATCTACCAAACTATACGGCCTCACATAGCAGAAAATAATCTCTAACAGTCACCGTCGGTAAAATCGCGAACCTCATAGTTATCTGTAACTGCCGAGAGATGGCAGGACTTGTTTTCTTTCACCGATGTTATCCATACTGTAGAGGCCTAAGAAGCTATTACAGAATAAGAACTTTGTAAGAATGTCCTACAGAGGGCCAGGTAGGCATTGCCTAGGCCATATTTGTTTATATATTTATTTTTTCGAAATTAAAATGTTCTTATCCATCACCAAATAAGTTCAGACCAGATAATCAGATTCTTTGAAAAATATATCTCGTATATAGGGTGTAAAGAATTTATTTTATCAAGATATAGTTTATGTAGACTGACCAATAAATTATACTTTCACGCGAACATCCAAGTGCAAGACTTCGTTATTAGGAGTAGTTACTCCTCGTTGGTAGTTATGTGAAGACAACAGATACGTTCCTGATGATAACCTTATAATAAGCAGAACGAGGGGTGTTGATTTAATAAGCCAGTGAGTTACGTCACGACAGTGAAATGAGAGAGACTGAAGCGATATGAATATAAACGAGGAAGTTACAGAAATTCTCGATAATCTTTCTACAACAGCACGTGCATCAAACTTCCCAGTCGTAACGCATGACAGCATTAGTGAAGGAAGGTTATAAATACCTCTAGCATTCAGAGATTACACCAGACAGTGTTATAAATTCAAAGTAATGACGAATTCGTTGAGCGGGTTGAGGTACTGTCTGTTTTAACTATGTCCGTTATCTACCTCCTCAACTCTCCAATCTTCATTACGTCAGTTCCGTTTGGGTTAAGATACTGTCTGTTTTAAAACACTGTGACGTGACGACTGAAAGCCGGAAGAGTAGAGCCAGTGGCAGAGCCAAGCGTCCGTTGATGAACAACGGATAAGTTTCCGTTACAACGGATAGCACGAACCAGTCGTTACCAGATAACAAGTTGATATACATGCATTACCGTGGAAATGAACACGCAGAAAACAACAGACGAACTGTTCAAGCGTGTTCTGATCGCGGTCCTCACCAGGTCTCAAAAGGACATGTAATTTTTTGGCAGTCAGTCGTACTGTTGAGTGTAGTAGAGTGTTACAGAATTCAAAAGACTAGAGACCAGTCCGAGATCGAGACAATAGTGAGAAACAGACGTCGTTAGGAAGGAGTTCAACGTATGAGCTGTTATAGTCAAGTGTGATTGCAATGGAGACGTCCAGTAAATCAAATAATCAGATATGGAACCCACTGTTATTAGTCACGCAGCACCGTATACGTGACAATATCTTCTACCTGCGGATCATACTCAGTTCTCCGGCCTTACTCTATGCAAGTTCTGTTTCGTTTGATCTATTGCCTGTTCCAAAAATATCAGCCACGCGCGGTTATTACGCGTCTCTCTGGCTTTTCTTCATGTCAGCTCTACTTCGGTTGATGTAATATTTTAAAAACACTCGTTACCTGCCGTTCCTACTCAGTTCCCCGGTCATTCTGTGTGTCATTAAGTTTTCGGTTATGTACTGTCTGTTCCAGAAATATCAGTTACCTGCTGATGCTACCCAAACCTCCGTCCTTTATCAATGTCAGTTCTGTTTCAATCAGAAATGAACAAGACGAGTCGTTTGGTTACATGAACTTCTATTGTATTTTATTGGAGAGGGTGGGTTTCCCCATGCACTTAGACTAACTGTTGGTCCATTGTGCGTCCCCCTATGATATTCTACCAGTCTCTATTCCCTACCGGTACTGGTGCGTGACATCAGTCCCGACTCAGCCAGCGAGTTCGGCCTCCACTGGCTCAGCGGTATCTCGATGCTTCCCCCATCTATCAGAGGCGTCAGAGACTACTGTTGGGCGGGAAATGTCCTGAATTTGGCTCAGTGGTCCCCTTGGGACATGAGGTTCTTTTACGTGCCGTAAAGCTACGACATGGGACCCACGGCTTAAAGTCCCTCCCGGAGGACTTGTTCCCTGAATTTTTCCGCCCTTAAAAATTCCACGACCTCCGCCGGGTTTGAACCCGCGTACCTTGAGTCACGAGGTGGGAACGTTACCCCTAGATTACGGGCCGCTTTGCATGAACTTAGTCTAGCACCTGCAGACGTGTAAGCTCATTCGGTCATCGGATAACTTCGTCATTAAATGAACTATACTTACCTAATTAAAGGCAGAAAAAGGTAGAGCTGCTCCTGTAACAGACCGTGAAGGCCCATAGAATTGTGCGACATCGAGGCTTCAGTATTTTTCCTAGAAAATCGGCTCACAGATTGTGGTAAGTTTATCAGCCCTACGCGCCGGCAGCCCTTTACCCCTCCCCCCCATGAACATTCCTGGTACTCATTTCTGTTAGAGGTTGAGTCGAATCCAGAGTTATATTGCGACTGGAAGGATTAGTTGAAATGAAAAATACACCTCATCGGGACGCAAACCTACCGCCTTCCGGTTTTAACATAGTGCCTCAACCAATTACGCTTTTGCATGCTACCTACGATGTGCTGAGCTAACTAAAGCCATGCAACTGAATCCTTCTTCAGAAGCCAAAAATTACACTTACTCCAGAAACGCCCACGATGTTACGCAATCCAAACATTAATTATCTTACTCACAACAGCCTTCCTCTGATTTCTATCCTGAGACAGATGAAACCAGTTCACATAACCCTTCCCGTTTCAATGGTTATATTCCTGTTTTCTTCTCGGTCTTCTAGTTAAACTTGGCGGTGGTCGAGCTTAAGACCGTTCAAGTGACTAAGCTGCCGTTGTAACATGAGTGGGACAGGCATGATCTGCTTTGCAAAATTTGTGTGCAAAGGGTAGAATCTTCAATAACATGCTATATGTGCGACATACGCGTTTGACGAAACGCCAAGCATATTCATAAGAGACAAACCCATTTTCTCGCCAGAGAGGATGTTACATAAGGACTATTATCGCAAGTGCTCACTTGAAAAAAAGAAAGATTTCTGGTCGTGGTTCTCAAGGGGCTTGGTGAGAAGACGAACTGATTGGCGATAAACTACCAGTCGAAAAGTACCTCTAAATCTGGTCTTCTGGTAGGATACTTCCTGAAGATATTCCTACTAAAACTCTGTGTTTAATAAACTTTGCCTAAAGAGTAATAATTCACAGACCGAGGTGGTCAGTGGATGAGTGACTTGAGTCACCCGATCGAAGTCACCTAATTGAAGGGATGTGACAGAAATTTGTCGAGACGCGTAGCAGGCTGAAAAGTGACACGATGTCTATGATCACGCTCCTTAGGTAGAATATGAAACGCAGTACGCAGCCAAACTTATCATACAACAAGGAATACTCCTTTGACTAAAATAATGCGGCCACGGACACAAGAGACTATTATGCCAGCTACGAGTGGTACAAGAATACCCCAAGAGAATTCCGCAACAGAGGAGTAGAGACAGGCAACACGAGCTTTCCCCCCCCCTTGGCACTACAGCCCCAGTGGGCCTAGTCCTACCTGCATGAACTCCGTTCACTTCGGTTTTTCTAGATCTTATACATACGGTAGGACTCCTTGGGCGGGTGATCAGCTCGTCGCAAGGCCTCTACCTGTCGACAAACACAGAAAAACGCACACAAACATCCATGCCCTGAGTGGGATTCGAACCCACGATCCCGGCTTCCGAGCGAAGACAGTACATGCCTTAGACTGCTCGGCTACCGTGACCGGCGCAACACGAGCTTACTTTAATGAATAATATAATTTGAAATAATCAGCACACATTGAACGGTCCTCTGAATGATTCACTTAATCTGGCCATCAATGTATTCAAGTGCTCCAGTCTCTCGTTCACTTAACTAATGGGATGCTGTGAAACAAGTCACTAACTCCCTACCCATCTCCAGTTTCGAATGTTAACTCTAACCTCTGCGTGCTAAGTTCACTCTTAGTTCCTCAGACTTTGATTCTGTGACTTTCTCTTCTTTAAATATGTGGTGGTTAGTAAATGGACCGACGAACCGAACAGCTGGTTCAGCCGCTAACGATGCTCACGCTTATTCGGAAGTTACAGATTTCCTTATCATTTATTGCGTTAGGAGCCTGGATAGCGTAGTCAGTACAGCAACTGGCTATGGGCTAGACGACCAAGGGGTCTGAGTTCGAGTCCCAATGGGGGTGAGAATTTTCACTTCTCCATGTAGACCAGATCGGCTCTGGGGCCCACCCAGCCTCCTATTCAATGGGTACCGGGGGACCACTCCCAGGAGTAAAGCGGCAGGGGCGTAAAGCTGACCACTTACATCAAACTAGTGCCAAGGTGAAGAAAATGTGGATCTATGCATCCACTCCCCCATACTCCTTCATGACGTAGTGCTTATAGCTAAGTACAGGGATAACTTTGCCTTTACTGCGTTAATATCAAATTGTAATAACACTGAATTGTCGCTTAAACATTTTATTACCCAAGTTTGCTCGCTTCGAATAACATCCTGCCACTGACAGTCTTGACTGATGTTTTCATTGTTTTCCTCAGCCCCTCCATGCAAATGCCGGATAGTGCCTCACATTAGGCCCACATCACTCCCTTCCACTCTCTTATCCAATACATTTGTTAATTACCCTACCTTTCGAGAACGCGGTAGCGTAGTGTGTTGAGGCAGTATAATACAAGCCGGAAGATCGCGGGTTCGATTCCTGATGAGGCCATAAGATTTTTCAATTAACCGAATCCTTCCAACCGTACAATGGCCCTGGGGTGAACTCAGCCTCTAACAGAAATGATTAACATGAATGTTCCTGAGGCATAAAAGGCGGCCGGCGCGTAAGGCTGACAACGTTACCGCCATCTGTGACCCGACTGTCTGGAAAATGGGGGAGACTCGACCTCTCACAACCCTATGGGCCTCCACAGCCGGGAAACAGAAGCACTTGGAGAAAACTTGCTCCAGTTGACCTTATCCATAAGGACCGCGCCATAGCTCAAGCGGTTAGTCGCTGGCTTCCCACCGCGGCGGCCCGGGTTCGATCCCGGGTCTGGTCAAGTGAGATTTGTGGTGGACAAAGTGGCGCTGGGGCAGGTTTTCACCGGGTACTTCGGTTTCCCCTGCCAATCTTCATTCCACCAATTGCTCCATAATCACCCTCACCTATCATCTGGGGCTGGTACAATAGGCCAGAAGTGGCCGCAGTACAAGGGACTTAGTCCCATCCCACTAGCAATAAAAAAAAACCTTATCAATCAAAAGTCCCACATGACTTAAACCGAACTCGTACAGCCTGAGCTATGACACGACTTTCTCTTTTTAATGACATTTCTCAGAATTACCTTGAAAAATCTTGGATATCACCTTGATATCGCCAACGACTGCAACATCCACGCCTCCCTAAGTCATCACTTAAGGCCGCGCCACAGCTCAAGCGTTAGTCGCTGGCTTCCTACCGCGGCGGCCCGGGTTCGATCCCGGGTCTGGTGAAGTGGGATTTGTGGTGGACAATTGACGCTGAGGCGGGTTTTCTCCGAGTACTTCGGTTTCCCTTTCCAATCTTCATTCCACCAAATTCTCCATCATCATAATCATCCGGGGCAGGCTACAATAGGCCAATCAGTGGCCGCCGTGCAGAGTGGACCCAGTTGGAGTCCATCCCCCATTAAGCGAAGTTAAAAAAAAAAGTCATTTATCGTCATTCGGTGGTATGAAGGATATAGAATTTGTTACGATGACCTCAAACTACGAGCAGTGATATCGGGAGGGTATCAACTGCATAGCTGACATAATCTCAGCTTGTCCTATGATCTGAGGTCACTTGAGCCCTGTGATTGTGGAAAGATTCTCGCTCGAATCATGGATGTAACTGATATACACGTTCTGTGTTGCCTTTTGCAAGTAGTGGAAATGATATGAGAAATCAATTATCCTAAAAGGCCTTGAAAATATCTTAAAGATTCTTTTAGAATTAATTCTGAATAACATTCAGTACCTAAGAGCAGAAGAAAGAGAAGACGCCTGAAAAGGATATATCAGAAACTCTCAGTTCAGTGACTGTAGAGAACAATTGTAATTGTGTTTATGACTTAACGAATGGGAACTTAGAAAGGAGAAAGAAAGTAAAAGTAACACGTCTCCAACTTGACCTTCACGTAAGCTTCGTGTTAACGAGAGCCGGGGGAATTTCTGTGGAAAACAAATGAAGATACTTTATTGGGTGGGAATTACATCGCTTGACGTCACCTTATATTTCGTAGCATAAATCAAACTGCGGGATATGATTGAATAAGCAGTGGAAACTATAAAAGGAGATTCTATCAACAGTTTACAATATTCTGATTTGCTTACTTTGAATTCAGCTTTACGCCAAGTTCTTGGTCGTTCGTACCATTTCTGTACGCTTCATTTTAACATTCTTTCCAAAATACTCTTCTCCCTCGGAAATTTTAGACCGATACCTTGCATGAATTCCTAATGTCCGCCACAGTTGGCCGCGCCATAGCTCAAGCGGTTAGTAGCTGGCTTCCTACCGCGGCGGCCCGGGGTCGATCCCGGGTCTGGTCAAGTGAGGTTTGTGGTGGACAAGTGGCGCTGGGGAGGGTTTTCTCCGAGTACTTCGGTTTCCCCTGCCAATCTTCATTCCATCAAATTCTCCATCATCATAATCACCCGGGGTAGGCTACAATAGGCCAATCAGTGGCCGCCGTCCCGAGTGGACTCAGTTGGACTCCACCCCCCAACAATGTAAGCTACCGCTATCCCCGCTCCTGAATATTTTAGCGTAGATCGTGACGTTTCCGTAGAAGAAGACAGGCGGACTCTTACTGTATAAATGCTCCTTTAAGGAAGATGACATTCCAAGGTCACAGGTTTATCCCAGTGTAGTCTAGCTTAATTGATGAAAATAGAAGAACGGTTGTACTATTTATCACTGTCTATTACGTAATATTTTGTAAGGCAAAAGTTGTTGGCGTAATTCTTCTTTACTGCGTTCGTTCTCATGTTTACGTTTCTGCTCTCTTTAATGCCTTTTTTTCAGTTTCATATGTTTCATGGCATCTCAAACACTGGGATCGTTGGTTCGAATCCCACTCGAGGCATGGAATATCTTTCCTCGTTAATCGGTATTTGTGTTATCCTGCGTAGGTAGCGGCCTTGCGACTGGCTCACCCCCCGTCCAAGAAGTCTAATCGACTGTCTAAAAGACCCATAGAACCAGATTAATTCTGATGGGAACAGGCCAGATGCAGAAAAAGAAGGTCTAGCATGTAATGAGGTAGCTGATATGAATGATGGGTTGAGAAGAACATGGACGAACAGGAGCCATAGCTTGTTTTAAGTTTCTGTTCCAACATTTACTACGAGTGACTGAAGAGTACTACGGATCATGGCCTTCCTCCTCACTGAGAAATGAACACAAGAGCTCCGGATTGAAAAGTTGGTGAACTGACGAATTCACAGCGACGCCCGAAATCTCTGCCCGTCTGCAAGCGCTCTCACTGTGTCGGACAGTCTTTGTGTGTGCGTGGGCGCTGGGCCAGAATTCTTTAAATTTGAGGGGGAGACAGTTTCCTTTGTGGTGGGGGAGAGGTAGCTAGAAATTCTACTTACACACATGCGTTTACGTCGCTTGAGAATATTTTTAACAATAACCTTGAGTATTCAAGATATAAGAATCATGTTTCAATAAGAAAATATTTTTCCAAATAAGGAAAGTAGGTTAAAATTGTTTTAATTTTTTAATAAAATTTGGCATATTTCCTTATTTTCTCTCATTTTTAGCCTACTTACCTTATTTTGAAAACTATAAGGATGATTGTGAGATCACCTTACTGTCTTCCTATCAGCCTGTCTCTGTCTGCCTTGTTTGTGTATACCCCTTTATTGTTTTACTATAATTTTTAGCAATTTGTTCGTTATTGAAAAAATAAAAGAAGGCTTATGAGATTACATTGCCGTCTGTGTTTCTTTCTATGCGCCTGTGTCTTTGTGTACCCTTAGTATCCTCCCCTAATTTGATGGTCTTACAAGAGGCCCCTGTGGCTACCAAAAGAAAGGCATGACTACTGCTCTATGATTTCCAAACATTCAAGGGACGGGGGCAAAGTCCTTATTTTCCGTCCCCGCTAACGTCTTCACGTGTGCTTGTGTGTGGCATACTGCTAGCTCGTACACAGGCGAGCGAGTAGAATCCGTGTACTTGGCACTCAAATGTCAAGTGTGAAGGCAAGTTGCTCCCCGCTAAGGCCGAGAGTATACTGACAATCAGCGCCACCGCCTTAAAAAGCACTGTAGGGTCCAACACCACTTCACGCACACGGGGATGAGAACGTTACATGGAACATAGCAACAAGGTTTGTGGCTTAGGAATTAATAGTACACTGACAACAATCTTCCTGGTTTAGTGACCAGTAATTATTGGTCTTATTCACGAGATCCCGGGTTCGATTATCAGCTCGGAAACAGTATCCTGAGTCAGACACTTAATGGTTTCCTAGGATCTAAATCCAGATCACGGCCTGTTCCTACCGCATTTTTCAAACTTCAACATTCATAGAAGTTTACCCATTAGAATATGAGTGGACGAAATGTTATTTGGCGGCGCAGTGTATGTTTCGTTACTTTGTTCTTTCAACGACACATTTCTGAAAAATGGAAAGAATAGTATTCTCCTCTGCAAGAGATACACATCATGAAAGTGTATGGGGGCGAGTAAGTAAAGCTCCGTTAGCATCAAATGATGATTTCCTCGTTTCAGATTGCAGAGTAGGCTTTCCAGCAAGCAACCAATTTACTGAGATAAAGAGTAAACTTGTAAATGGTAAAATTTCCATTGTGCTTAACTAATTAAGCACTAAGCCATAAAGACATGTGGAGGAGTGGAGGTATAGCTCCTTCCTTCTTGACCTAGGTAGTAAATTGAGGCGACTGGACAGCTTCACTCCTCGGCCGCTTAGCCCCCGGGGAAATAGTCCACGGTACCAAACGGAGAGGACGCTGGGTAGGCCCCAAAACCAGTCTGGGCGACGTGGAGGGGGAAAAATTTTGCCCCTGTCGAGACTCGAACTCCGATCCCACGGCCGTCCAGCTCGTAGCCAGCTGACACACACACTGCGCTACCCTAACTCCAAACAGTACAACTAATGGCCAACATGACCAACGATGATTGAAATTGTTGGCAGTGTTGTGTATGCTATCTTTTCTCACTGTTTCCAGTCGTGTAGGTAATTTTACCCACGCAAAATTAGTCGGACTTCCCCGTAGACTGATAACAATCTTCATCCCCGCTTGTTGGGAGAACTGACAGAACTGTGTTTGAGAGAGTTCAAGGCCAACTTAAAATGATACGTCGTGGGCACGCAGTTTCTGGCTCGACCACTTCACTACGGTGTTCCGCTTGCTGGAATTCCCACCGCCTCCCAGTGACCATCGTGCAGTTGCCGGGAAATAAAACAATGTAGCAATCACGACTACAAAACGTTGCCTCACGGATACATCTCATATATTCATCATTTAGGTTTTCGCTCGTTCTCCGTTTTGAAATCTTAAAAAGGAACAACATAAAATAAAGTTGAACAGAGAAGAGAGGGTGGGAAGAAATTTTAATTTTATGGTAAGCTAGGTTATGTGATGAAAGAAATGGACTTCAGAGGAAGTCTTATATAGGGATCTGTTTGACAGTTGGAGAATTGCACTCAGGGCTAGAGTGTGAATTCCTGACACAATCAATGGATCTGGTAGAATAAATATTTAAACATAATATAGATCAGAAATAAAATATTAAATAGACTGTTAGATTTAGAAGGTGTGAATTACATATGGTGCATAAATTTCTCTGCTTTCTTTATAAAAAGTAGAACTGTATACAATTGACTCATATTGAGGAGATGGTCATGTCAGCAGACCTTCTATAAATTTAATTCTACAGTTATTTGATTAAATTTTACCTCGGAAGTTTACGGAACAATTCATTCATAAAAATTAATTTTGATCTTTATCAGCCTAATGATTACTACTCCACATACACACAGTTCACTATTTTCTTTAGCGACAATTTCAGAAAACGCCTCACACAAAAAATATGCATGATACACAAAATGGCAGACAAATCTATTTAAAGATTTAATCTCTTTTTTTAATTTTAAACATATGACGGATGTTTAAAAGATTCCAAAATGATAATATGTACCTCTATGTAATATAGTCACTGATGGGAAGACGTACAGACAACACCACAAGGCGCCCGAAGTTTTTGATTCAATTAAAGGCAGCCTAGAAAATTGAGAGCCTATTCTTCGGAAAAGAATTAGTTGGTTTTCATCCTGAGAAGTTCCTCTATATCTAACTTAAGTATTTTCATAATTTAAAAAGCCCGGCTGTTAAGAATCGTCCTCGATCCATACCCTGTAACCAGTTTTTTACTATTTGGCAGTATTCTTTATCGTTTATTTGATGACGCTTTCAGTAGCTGAGTCCAGCAGCCCAGATGGGGGGGCTAGAAAATAATGATTGGAAAGGGTACTGAAAGATTAAGTTGTGGCCTGATCCGAGGAAATGATCCTCCAGATGAATACAGGGACATGTCCATCCTTTACATAGGTCAGGACGGCTGGTCTTCCTGTCAGGATTTGAACCCAGCCCATCCCAAATACGAAGTGGGACTGTTTTTACTTCTACTTTGTCGTTCCCTGAAATATCGTATTACCTACGTGTTAGACGACCAAAATTCGATTTCCATCCAGGCAAGGATCTCTCTGCTCGCCACAGCTTGCAATAGACAATGGAATATCAACCCATTGGAGGAAACTCATCCGAAGCGTGTTGTTAGTCACTCTATGGGCAAGCGTAAGATCACAAGGCGCATTACCTCATTTGTCTTTTTACGCCTTCATGATGTGATTATCATGATCATCTCCAACCAATTACTGAGGCGGGAATAGAATCATCTCCTAAAAGATTTATATCTTAAGCAATCACTATTCCATGAAATATATTTTATTTATGGTTTACAGAAAAAATAATATTTATAAATAAATAGAATCAAGCAGATGAATTATCACTGTGATATTGTGTTTTACGTAAGATTAAGGCTTGGATCATCATACAGAATAAAACACAATCTTCTACTGTCCAGAATGCGTGTTTAGTTGTCCGTTACCTCTTAATGGACGTCCTACTGTTCCTTGTGTTTGCTTCTGCGAGAATGTGTTTATCGACCCGTTGTCTAGCAGCGTCACAATACCAACGCTTCAAATGAACACGAAACAGAATCTCTTCACATCCTTGCTCCCTTAAGATCAGTCTTAATATTATCTTCCTACCTCTTTCTCTGCCTCAAGAGTGGTAACCCGTTAGGAATGAAGACAGGTTTCAAGGTTTCCACAGTAGTAGTGTACATCGAACACTCGTTTATTTCTAACAATAAAGAAAGTTTCGGAAATTTGCCGTCGAGTGGGTGTGCTTCCTTCTTCCTATTCTGAAGGTCAGAATTCAGATCTTGGCCATGACACAACCTAAAGTGACTGAGGTTTGTAATGATTTCCCTCAGTCCCTCCAGAAAAATACAGGGACAGCCTTCTGTGAAATCATTACCGACTAATCATCCCGTGTACTCCGAGCTACCCATATCGTCGGTAAACAAACTGCTATATACATTAAACGTTCCTCAACATGTAAGATACATTACCGCAAGGCCTACATATTTTTTTTTAATTCGCATAGTGGAGGGTGGGGTCCAGTTGGGTCCACTCGGCACGGCGGCCACTGATTGGCCTATTGTACCTGCCCCAGGTGATTATGATGATGGAGAATTTGGTGGAATGAAGATTGACAGAGGAAACCGAAGTACCCGGAGAAAACCCTCCCCAGCACCATTTTGTCCACCACAAATCCCGCTTGACCAACCCCGGATTTGAAACCGGTCCGCCACGGTAGGAAGCCAGTGACTAACCGCTTGAGCTATGGCGCAAGGCCTACATAACTTGGAACAATTATGTAATAAACTGAAGATATATGATCGATATAAGGAACTTCGAAACAAGTAAATTTTCTTTCTGTACGTGGTAAAAACGAAGGCAAAATGACGTCATTAGTTCCTGTACGAATGCGATCATCCGATCCATAAGCACACATCCAGGCTTATGTAACAAATGCGTTTAAGTCTGTATCATATCCGTACAAGATGCACGTGGTCATATACTGTACTTTTTGTGTTTTTAATTGTCCCTTTCTGCATACAGTTCCACTTGGATGAATAACATCTTCATACTTTCCACGCCCTTTTACTCTTTTCTTTCCTGTTCGCTGGGAAGATAGATCACGCCAACCGGGAATATGTTGAGGCATATATAAACAAGCACAGAAAGTTCCGGCATCACTCGAGAGAACGGCCAGCTGAAGAGGAAGCATGGGATTGCTCCTGGCCATTGTTGTGGCACTCACTGCCTGCCATCTGGCAGTAGGAGTTGAAGATGAAGACGCCAGAACAGGTAAAGTGATAATTTGTTTAAATTTAATTAAAAACGAACTAGTGTAATTTGTATTAGTGACATGAAATATAATCTGTTATGCACAAAACGCTAATTATACCGATGCAAAAATTGGCACTTTTAACGAATATTTTAGGCTTCTTTATATCAAAAAGTATTATTTCCTAATTGGATTCACGTGGCACTAGTAAATTTGGAAAAAAATCGTTAGAATGCTCCAAATGCAGGTACCAATTCGGCGACCAATTTGCAGTTAGGAGGAAAATGGCCGCAGACTGAAAAAAAAATTAAGGCTACATTGGAAAAGTAGCTGTTGATGAGAAACCGTGATGACGGTGCTGAAACTTCGGGTTCCCTGAAAGCAAATATTTATTAACACTATGAATCAAAGGGTACAAAGCCTACATTTATGCTTGCGGTTCGGTGGCAGAGTGTGTGCGTGTGAGTGTTATTTTCCACCTGAATACGTACATTTGATAGGTTTACATTTATACGAATATTCAGCTTAGTTCTAGCAGTAGGCACCAGTGAAGCTGAGGCCTTCAGACAAAAATGCATTTTCTTATTAAACTTGCCTGGATCAACGTTGGTTTCATAAAATATTTGATTTAGAATATTTTTTTAAGAATTCTAGAATTTTTTTTAATTGTTAAAGGTTCATGCTTTTGTGAAACATAAATTACTCCCATCCATTTATCATAAGACGTAGATACGAATATATTCTTCGAAACTTAAGAACGCTTAAGTTTGAATAACTGCATAGGAACGAAACATCTTATTTTCGAAACATTAAATGCACACCACAACCAAATACATCGCGAAAGAATTTTTTACTCCTTAATTATGCCCTAAGAATCATATCACTTGCAATTTTTTGTACGGAGAGCCGTATTGAAATTAGGAAATCTCACACACCTATGGTTTACTTATTAAAGGAAAAGAAAATAAGCTAAAAATTATATAGCTTGATTGAAGCTTCATATAGTATATTGACCATATCCCTTGGATGAAGCTCGAAACAGAATTAATGTAACAACTTTCAGAATAAACCCTTACCACCAACTCTTACAACATCACAACATGTCCAGTAACATAACAGGTTATGTCATAATGAGAAATGTTGAGTATAAATCAACTACAGGCAGTAATTTTTAAATTCAGATAAATTGACATACCGGCACTATATTATGATAATTATTTTCACTGAAACCGTACAGGAAATTTTGTGTCA
Source organism: Cryptotermes secundus (assembly GCF_002891405.2). Taxonomy (NCBI): domain Eukaryota; kingdom Metazoa; phylum Arthropoda; class Insecta; order Blattodea; family Kalotermitidae; genus Cryptotermes; species Cryptotermes secundus. The sequence continues at coordinate 169,913 of NW_019740661.1, forward strand.
TTAAGTTATTTGTGGTAAATAAATATGGAGATGCAAGCTACAGTCACAAGTTTAATTCTATGTTGTGTACGATTGTTGAAATCAAACATTAACTAGTAATGGTGAATCTTCTGGAAGACTAGAAATGTGTTTTGTTTTTCTTTTCATATTTGAAATATCTTGAGTATTGTTATCTTCCACACGTTTAGGCTGCTTCAAAGAGTTCAAGGAGTTCTAATTTTGGCTGAACTTCACTAGCTACTAGTACATATAAATGCTTCGTGATTAAAGGATAAGATTATTTCCTTGTGCGTATGTAACAAGCATTCCACTTATTAGCTTTGGCGCATATACAGGAATTATATATATATATACCGAAATTCGTATTCTATCCTCTTTGCCGTGTTCTTACTTGAAGACCAAGTCTACATTTTCTCTAAGCGATTTATCGTCATAATACTATACATATGACTATAATGAGTGTGTTTGAAGCTGAATGTACACGTACATTATTTTAGAACATATTAACCGAACATCGGAGATGAGTTGTTTGCATTCCTGTCTCTTGTTCCGGAAGTCCTGGAATCAAATATTTTTCTAGAATCCAGCTAGTCTGACTTGAGTTTTGCACAATTTTCCTCAATTACTCTGGGCAAAGGCTGGGACACTTCCTCACAACACACCGCTCCCGTTTCAAACTACGCTCTTTCCAGTTCACTATACACGAACCAGTCCCCAGTTCGACGCAACGGGCCCTTAGACTGAGATATTGAAACGTCGTTCTATAAACTGTAACTAAATGCATTTTTTAATATACAGTAGAACTTGGTTATAACGTCATCAAAGGGACCTAAAAATAGTGTCGTTATAAACGAGTGTCGTTGTAACCGAAATGGGCACTTCCACAGTAGCGTTATGTTAGTCACGTAAAAATCTACCAAAAACCGAGTTAAAAATGATGCATTTTTTAGTGAAATACGTAGTTAAGTACAGACTAACGTAACATTAACGTGGAATTGCCCAAATGTGTAATATCAAAGACATATTACAGCGCTTTTCACTGACAATACACACCGCACTAATACTGTATATTAAAGGTAGGCCTACTCACCAAATTACAGTAGATTACATCAATTGTTGTGCCTTACTGTACCTAGATACGAGTACAGTAATCAGTTATCTTCATCTGTTTCCTGTAACTTGCCCAATACACACTTTCTAAATTACGTTCAATGTCCATATCAGAGAAATTCAGGAATGAAAATGACGTTACATACGAGGTTGATGCATTTGTGCATGTCGTACTAAGCAAGGTATAAAAACAGTTGCTTTATGAGGAATTAGTTCGTACCATTGAATATTTGACGCAATAGACAAGGTGTCGCAGAAACCGATGTTGCTATAACCAAGTTTTACTGTATTATTAAATAGAGCCTACTTAGGCCTACTTACTTATTTACTCATGGAACTGAGCCTTTCTTGAGGAGCCGCCAATTCTGGAGCTACTCAAAAACTTCTCAGTATTTTATGGAACCCGGAGGTTCATTACCGTGTTCACAAGAGCCCTCCATTGGTCCCTATCCTGAACCAGATCACTCCAATCCATACCATCCCATCATATCTCTCGAAGATCCATTTTAATATTGTCCATCCACCTAGGCCTTGGTCTTCCCAATGGTCTCCTTTTTCTGGCTTTCCCATCCACATGCCTACGTACTACATGTGTAAATGATACTGCAAAATGGTAACCCAACGAACATTTTGAAACGTAGAGGTCGAAATCGCCGGTCACGGTAGCCGAGAGGTCTAAGGCATGTACTGTCTTCGCTCGCTTGGAAACCGGGATCGTGGGTTCGAATCCCACTCAGGGCATGGATGTTTAGTTTGTGTGTGCGTTTTTCTGTGTTTGTATACGGGTAGAGGCCTTGCGACGAGCTGATCACCCGCCCAAGGAGTCCTACCGAATGTGTAAGATTTACAAAAACCGAAGTGAACGGAGAAGTTCATGGAGGTGGGCCTAGGTCCACTGGAGCTGTAGTGCCAAGGAAAAAAAAAAAAGAGGTCGAAATCTGTTTTCATGAGGCTCATGTACTTCTAAGTGGTAGGAGGAGGGGAAATAGCAATCAGAAGACATATTTATTTTGATTTGTAATATTTGTCCATTCCTTTATTTTCGGTGTATTTAATGACGATGTCAGTAGCTCAGAAAATACACCCATTGGTAGCGTCTAGTGATACTCGTAGAATGGGTAGTTAATAATGAATTGAAAGGGATACAGAAGGAAGCGGTAGTGGACTAATTTGAGGTACTTGAGTGGATTGACTGAGTAAAATTACGAAATCCTCAGTAAGTGTAGCCGGGTTTAAATCTGGGATCCTCGAGGTATGAAGCTGGAACGCTATCCACTCTGTCACGATGTTCAGTGAATTACTGCAGGGGCAAATATCAATAACACGCAAACTAGCCAACATTTCAAGGTGCTTTGTTGCTTACTTCTGACTGGTCAGGAGCCCATCAGTACTCGTGCAATTACAAGAACATATTAATATTCTTCAGGATACCGATTTGAATTTCGCACTTCTTTTCAAGCACAGAATGAGTCGACATATTTCTATTACATTTCATACTGGGGTGGACATTAAAGCTGTCACGTGGATTCAATATCAGCTCACGTTTTGCACGAAGCTCATATCGAATTACAACTCCGTCGTTAAATAGACGTAATGATCCTTTCGCCCGATCATCTTGTAACTTCCTTGCTTTGTTCCAGTGCCTGCTACCAGATTGCGCTCTATGGTAGTGCCTGTAGGTCCAGGCACAAGAGTGAGGTACTTGGTGAACCTGCTGACCGTACCTCAGGACCCCGATATGGCTCTAACGAACAACAAGGTGCTACCAGAGCAAGGAGGGAGTGTCCTGACCAGCCTACTGCTGTTGGCCGCGAGAAACAGTGACGAGGACGTGGAAGAGGGAGGTGAGGATCTCTTCTTTCGGGTGGCCATTCAACTCCATTTACAGGCGAGATACAGAATGCGTGAATTTCGTTCTTCCATATGGCTTAATTATTAGACACGTGGGGATTAAGTTATGCATTCTGTCATCATATTCACTGTACAAAATGTAGACATGAAACTGTCCCTGTCCCTGTCTAACTAACTAACTAACTAACTAACTAATTCCGCGGAATCTGCAACTTCTTGAGAAGTCGTCAGGCGCTTAGCCACTCAGGAATATCCCAACGTTTTATTTCAAGCTACGATTTATTACCCTATTCACAAGAGCTCTCCACTGGTCTCTATCCAGAGCCGGATCAAGCAGGTTAACAATACCCCATTCCTATCTCTCTAAGATCCATTTTAATATAATTCTCCCACCTACGTCTACTTCTTCCTAATGTTCTCTTTCCTTCTGGCCTTACACCAAAATCCTATATGCGTTTCCCTTCTCCCCCATGTGTGCTACATGCCCTGTCCACCTCATCCTCCTCGAATTGATCATTCTAATTATACTTTGCGAAGATTACATGTTATGAAGCTCCTCACTATGCAAATTTCTCACACCTACCACTTTATCTCTTTTCGGTCAAAACATTCTCCTCCACACCCTGTCGTGTCTTTGAGTAAGGGAAGCAAAATGACCACTCTCATGGGTTCCAGTACCCAGTGGATAGGAATCCAGATAGACCCACATCGGATGTTCCCTTAGTGGCATGTCACTTTACCGGCTAATCCACCGCCGTTCCACTGTGTGTAAAGAAAATCATATCAATGGCATGTTTTTGCTTCAAGGTAATCAACATGAATCAGAAATAGAAGCGGTAGCCTCCGATGATTCTAAAGATGGCGTAGCAACTCAACAAAATGGTGACCCAACTGGTGAATCCCGCAAGAAGAGATCCTGCACCAAGTGCGAGTACGGCGGAGGTGGCGGGGGGTATCCAATGGGCGGAGGTGGAGGTGGAGGTGGATATGGAGGTGGAGGGGGTTATCCTGTAGGTGGGGGTGGATATCCAGTAGCTTACAAGAAATATGTCTCTGGAGGAGGTGGTGGGGGTGGCTGTGGCGGTGGGTTCGGATGTGGTGGGGGCGGTAGTAGCGGATATTATCCGTCTGGTGGAGGCGGGTACGGTGGTTACCCTTCAGGTGGCGGCGGTGGATACTACCCATCTTCTGGGGGCGGTGGTGGCTACTGTAGTACATGTGGAGGCGGCGGCGGAGGGGGTCATAGTGGTAGTGGCTCCTATAGTTCGTCTCAGAGTTCCAGTTCCAGCGCCAGCGGTGCCTGGTGAGTATAGGGAGGACCAATTTTTTCCATACTTTTCCAAATTACAACTCGCCATTTTGGTTTCCAACAAATAATCACGACACACCCATTTCCTGGTTGAATGAAATTTCGTTTCTTACATGTAATGTTACAGTTCATGATAAACAATTGTGTATTGTCTTTGCCCGTGTTCTGATTCGCTGAATCCGTGTGCTGAAAACCACATATAAAATATTAAACATTAGTTTAGTATACATAAATTTGCCATTTTGATAAACATTTATAACGTAGTTGCAGAAATGCAGTCTGTCACAAAAAGAGGCCTCGTGTTCAAACCAATTGCACAGTAACGGTAATATAACTGCGCTAAACACAATGAGACAAACATACCATAATTTAACAGTTAACAGAATAACTTTCTGAGTTTTTAGATTAAGTAAATAGAAGCGATCCGAATCGAATTGATTTAAGGAGACAGCTGAGCTGCAGAAAGGCCCTGTATTTTAGGAGCACCGCTCACAAATTTGATGACTTCGAAAGCCTAAGTCAGAGAATGGCACAAGTTATCGTAACAGACAAGGTTTGTCTGTGGATGGCGAAGTGGGTTCCAGTAATGGCTGAATTGTTTTCTTTTACTGATGTCATGATTCCAAGAGGACAGCCAAGTATCACTGGAGCACCATCAGTGCAAACACGATGAAGGTTTTCCCAAGGAAATCAACTTTCTTTCAGAAATCAGAAACACTTGCCAAAATGCCAAAAGCCATTAATGCGTACTTCAGTGTCCTGTACGTAAGGATTTTGTCTTCACAGATCCATTATTCACAAATGTAGAACAGACGAGCAACTGACAGCTCTGAACAACATCAGTGGTGTCGTTGAACAAATAGCGGAATACAATGCAAGTAGATATAGATTTTCCAAAACCTGTGTCTGCTATTTCATCAATTCCACGGCTCATGATGTTGCTAGAAAATAAACTTTTTGCAACTCTTTTTCCCTCGGCACCAAGCACAACATAACAGTGCTTTCGACCAAAAGTTAATCTGCAAATATACCGATACCAAATGTTCTAACCACTAATTTAAATTTTGTATTTATGTATTGAATTCCTGCTCTATTTTATGAAAATTGGACATTCCTCATTAAGAGCTGCAAATCAATATTCGAGATATTTTTCATGTGATATATACTTAAGGAGATGCGTATCTGTGCGTCATTATATCTGTGATATTCGCTTTGCAGAACCCTACACAATACAATTCACAACCCAACGTAATATGATCCATAGAGTTCTGATTATCTTCAGAGCAGTATCTGCAATACATTAACCTAAATTCCAATGAAATGTGCAAAATTGCATTCAACGTACTTACAAAATATGTGAACTCCACCATTTATATTTAACGACGCTCTGCCAAGTACACTGGTTAATTTCTATATTGTACAGCGTCAAAAGAAATATGATACGAAGTTTAGGAATGATGGAAAGAAGGAAGAAGAAGAGAAACTTGTCACACTTTATTTAAAATAAGTCTATAGACGGAAAATGACCGTCTCTGTGGTCTAGTGGTCAGATTTCCTGGCTACAGATTCTGAGGTCCCGGGTTCGATTCTCGGCGCTACCAGATTTTCTGAGAAATAGTGTGTTTATAACGGGGTCCACTCAACCTCGTGAGGATAACTGAGGAGCTATTTCAAGGAAATAGCGGGTCCGGTCTAGAAAACCAAAATTAACGGCTGTCCGGTTTTGTTTCGCTAATCATGCAACACCCTCTATCCGCTAAAGTTGGCACTAACTTCGTCGACAAGCGGCGGCGCTCGGTCGGTATATTCGCTTTCGGACTCAAGCCACAAAATTTGATTCCTTCTTCTTCTTCTTTTTTTTTGCTATAGACGGAAATTCATCTAATCACAACTTCCAAAATGGTTGGCACTTCAATTGCACGAGCTCGGCAAATTTGAATAGTTACTCAGCACAGCATGGCATTGTGAGTGTGATATTAAACATGGTTTTTAATGATTCTTTACTTGAAGAGAGCAGTCTTCTGGGATGTGGTGCAGTGTAGATATTGTGTTAACAGACGTTTCGGAGGAACGTATCACCTCCATCTTCAGAGTAGAAGAAAAGAAGGAATCCGCGAACGAACCAGCGTGAGCAAGTGCAAGAGACTGAGTCAAGTCTACACAGCGCCACATCCCAGAAGACTGCTAGCTTCATAGTCACCGCTGTGAAAACCTCAAATCTTACATTCCTTTTCTTGTTTCAGGGGCCGGTGAAGCCGACAGAATAGAAAGACGAAGTTGCCTATCTCAAACAAACCTTAAATCTAGACGATCTGAGTAAGAATACTAGCAGCGACATGCAAACTTCTGTCCGTGGGCCACTGAATTTACAGGTGTGGCCCGCAAGATAACTTCATGAACGAAACTCACAAAATTTTTGTCCATCATTAGGAAATCAGAATTTCACAAAATTCTGTAAGCTGCCTCCAAGTTGCTCCCCTATCTGTACCGTCAAAGCAATACAAGACGTTAGAGCATCTTCATGAAAGGGCGTTCAAATTTATGTAATTCTAACTTCTTGAAATTTAAAATGCAATATAACGTTTCTAATGTGAAATAAAAACTAATAGATATTTTTGTGGATTATTTTATTCTATGAGTATCTAAACTAAACGTCCAGTATTAATATGATTAATGAACGGTTAATTGGAAAGTATGTAGCTAGAAGCTGTGATCGACTAACCGAGATACTATTCTATATTTCCCTAAAATCACCAAGGAAAACGCAAAAACAACAGCCACGATACCCGAAGTACCGAACGAATTTCGAAACTAGAATGATATGGGCATGCCATTTAAAAAACATGAGAAAAACAAGGAAATGGTGCAAAGCTATAGGCAGTAGATCTCGTGGTAAGAAGAGACAACGTTTAGAAGATTGTCATAGATTTGCAGATAATACTGATATAAATGACAGAGAATCACAGTGCTAATCAGCCGGATGTTTTCAACTGAATAACGACTGAGACTAGTAGCTCAAATTTGTGAAAAAAAGAAATTAAATTTCATGTCCAATTTATTCACTTACAAGTATGATAACCCAGGTAACTAAAAACTTCGATATCAAGAGAGATCTTGAGCCACAAATTTAGTATGAATGAATTTTATAATACGACAGAAATTCTAGTAGGTCTGAATGAGATATTACTGAAATTTCTTTAAAAATGTCAGCATTAAAATGATGTTAATCCAAATAACCGGTATATGTTATCATATGGTAAATCTAGGTATTTTTACAATAGGATACAGGAATTTTGTAAACACGTAGTAAACAATTCCAAAATATAGCATATCGAAAAGTAGTTTTTGTTGTTAGACATTCATAGGACAAGAGATTTAATTGGGCAGTAGAATACGTCTTGAAGACAGAATCTTGTTGACACAAAGCACATGTTAAGTTTATCATTTTTTGTCAGTGCAGTTGTTTCGTGTTTAATTTGTATAATCACTCATTTCCTATTCCACATTTCACGGCAAAAAATAATAATTTGGCAACATGTTTTGCCTTCTGTAACTTTTGGCCTGTGTTCAACAAGATTTAATATAGTCCCACAGACACTCTTCAAAATAAAAGTAATTCCAAAAGAAGTTATTTTTTATTGCTAGTGGGGTGGGACTAAGTCCCTTGTACTGCGGCCACTTCTGGCCTATTGTACCAGCCCCAGATGATAGGCGAGGGTGATTGTGGAGCAATTTGTGGAACGAAGATTGGCAGGGGAAACCAAAGTACTAGGAGAAAACCTGCCCCAGTGCCACTTTGTCCACACACAAATCCCACTTGACCAGACCCGGGATCGAAAAAGAAATTATTTGGTAAGCATACTGGCTAGCCGAGGCACGTTCATTTCTTCGAAGATGTCCGCCGTGTAGGAGGACGTGTCGTAAATAAAGCTTTTACAGCAAGTATATATACATTAATGACATTATACAGAGTGTAAATAAATATATGTTAAACGCTCTGCGATAGATAGATGGGTTCAATAATATTTTGTTAATACGCCCATGTCCGGAAACGCTTCCTTTTGGCACTAAGTGTCTCAACATTTTCCGAGAGGATGAAGAAGTTTTAGAGGACGTTATCGTTGTTTTACATTATAAAAGTTGCTCAAAATGGAAGCAGCACACTTCATTGCATGTTCTCCACCTCCTGGCTATGTCATGCTGCACTGTTTGAAAGATTCCCGGCATTTCCCGGACTGTTCCAGCTGCTACTGCAATTCTTGCCACAAGATCATGTTGTGTCTCCACTGGAGTCTCGTACACTGGGCTTTGCATGTACCCCCAGAGAAAGAAATCCAGTTGAGTCAAGTCAGAGAAGCGAGGGGCCAGGTTATTGGGCCTCCACGTCCAATCCATCTGTTGCCAAAGGTTTCATCCAAATACTCACGGACAACATTAGTGCAGTGTGACGGGGCGCCATCATGCTGGAACCACATTCCACGACGGACTTCCAAACGCACTGCTTCCAGCAGCTTGGGTAAGGTCTCTTGGAGAAATGTTAGGTGAATATCCCCACCACGGCGGCTCGGGTTCAATCCCGGGTCTGGTCAAGTGGGATTTGTGGTAGACAAAGTGGGGCTGGAGCGGGTTTTCTCCGAGTACTTCGGTTTCCTCTGCCAGTCTTCATTCCACCAAATTCTCCATCATCATAATCACACGGGGCAAGCAACAATGGGCCAATCAGTGGCCGCCGTGCCGAGTAGACACAGTTGGACTACCCCCCACCAAGTGAATTTAAAAAAAAAAAAGGTAAATGTCGGCAGTAAGCGGCAGTGATAAGAGGTAAGGTCGTCTTCCTTCACATTTCAGAGGCCCTAGCGCGTAAACAAAGCGTTTCCAGACATGGGTGTATTAACAGAATATGATCAGATTGAACCCATGTATCTACCACTGAGAGTTGTAACATATATTTATTTATACTTTGTATAAGTTTTACAAGCGTGAGTCGCAGTAAACTGGAGATTATCTCTGTAGAGAACGTGTTAACACGGTGAAGACTTAATTTCTGACACGAAAATTTTGGTTTAGGCTACGAACCCCAGAATCAAGTGTAGTCATTTTAATAACTTCTGCGCAACCATGCGTCCGTTTAGCAAATGAATGGAACAACGGATTTAACAGTGTTTTTACGACAGATGCGGAGACACTAGGTACTAAGAAATTAGACTTGCAGATTATAATTTGGGAGTACTCGGCTTAAATCTTCAATTTAAAAATTCTGATGTTATCGAAAACAAATCAAACGCAACTGTTTGAACCTACTCAGTCGTGGAGTTACTGGACACCATTTTGAGCAACCTGTCTCGCCTACCTCCCACATTTAAAATCGCTTTCCTTAAGATCCGTTTTAATTTCAAATTCCATCACCATCTCATCTTCAAAGAGATGCTTTTTAAGGAAATTTTTAAAGAATAAAACTTATGTCATTTTTTCGTATGGCTAATCGTAGCTACGTAAGCTTATTCAATGCATCGTAAATGCCACATAGAAACTATATAACGCTTTCGTATAAGCAACTTCCCACAAAAAACTAGTTCCGTGTAGCACAATCCTTCTCGAGATGCTAATATTCCCCCGTCTCTTGCGGTAACAGAAGCTTCCTTACCGTGTTCTCGTGACCTCACAGCTGGGCCCTATCAGTTGAACTGTAAATACAGGTATTACACTGCTACTCCGTGTGTAATCCATCTATTTCCCCATAATATCACCATTCGTAAACCAAAATATTTTTGTGCGTACTACGTTACCGGACTGTCCTTGCTCAGAGCTAAAAACCACATGAAGCTACAAAACATCTGAAAAGTTTGACAATCTTTCGTCATAAAATAGTGTTATAAATGTAATCGTTTCATTACGTGTCACAGTCACCGAAGGATCTGAAGCCTAATGGAAACATTGAGGTGTTTCTCTAAGAAGATAATTTCTGTACAAATAATAAAACACAATGTGATGCTACGATCCAATATTTAAATAGTAATTATTGGATTCTGATATTAGTCACAGATTCTCAAAATTGACTTCCATGTAATCTTTTTCGTAGGTTATTTAACGACGCTTACATTATGACAACTACATAGAGTCTGAGAATGGGAAAATACGTGAAGGAAGAATTGCAAGGAACTGATTGTCGCCTAGTGGAGGTAAAATGCCGGTATTATTCTGGAGGGGCCGCGAAAATTCTTGAGAACCCTCAGCCACGACAACCGGTGTAGTTGCCAGCATTCGAACCCAGGGCGTCTAGAGCACAGCTCTATGACGTTACCACTACACCAACGTGTTTTCTCCCTACGTGTGAACAGATATTTTTCAGATTATATACACGAAATACTTCATATAGCCGGCTTAAGTATACAGTCTCCTGTCAAGATGAGTACACTTGCGAAGTGGATGTCCCTAGAAGCTGCACACGAAAGAAACTTTCCTACCCATTGCAGCAAAATTTCAAATATGCAATTTTTATTTATATTTTAACCGTCAAGACAGCACAACGAGTGGTATGGAAACATCTTTAATGGAGATAGAAGATGTTAATGTACATTCTACTTATTTATTACAAATAATGTACAATTATGTTCATAATGTACATTAATATTTACTATCTCCATTGAAGATATTTCCATACCACTCATTGTGTTGTGTTGACTGTTAAAATACAAATAAACATCAAATATTATATACACAACAGGATGCAGTCTATAAAGTGTTTAAATATTGGTCAGGGCAGGCACTAATGGCCTTAAAAATGATCGTTAACATTTGTGGGATTATTCATGACGTCACTGTTACCTTGACAGTGCTACAAAGGAGACAGTCTCTAACAGGTGTTCCAAAATAAAATTCGTCGTTTTCATTTCTTATATTGCCAAAACCTTATCTTCAGGATGCCTGTCTGCTTATCTGCGAGTATATGCCTCATTGAATAACTAGCAGATGTTTCGTCAGGAGTCGATAATCTACTTGTCAAAAAGGCCCTGATTTGGTAGGCAGAACACAGAATGCGGTTACTTGAGGGAAGGATGCTGAGGAGAACATCTAAGCTTAAGGAGAAGAAAGTACCAAGATACGAAACAGAAATGAACAGAGGGGCTTCATGGCCAGTAGGCCTACTCCTCATGAAATGTTGTCAACACAGTCAAATCAAGGACCGTGTAGCATGCACGAGACAACCATGAAGTGCGCTTAGAATTTTAGTCGTTGAATCAGAAGGGAAGACCTAGGCGGACATGAGAAGATAATATTAAAATGGATCTTAATGAAGAAGGATATAACTATATACATGGGTTTCATCTCATTCAGTATGTGGCCCAATGACGGATTCATTTTAGCACGGTAATTAACGTTCGGGTACCATGAGAGGCGGGATATTTCTGAACCAGCCCGTCGACTATTAGGTTTTCAGTGAGAAGTACCCGTATGTTCAATGGAGTCAGAAGATTAACATGAAGTTCTGGGAAGAACTAATCGCCTAATTTCCTTTGATAAGCGAAGTCCCGAATAGAAAACGACGCCTCCAAAAAACCTTTGTTGCCGCGGAAACGTGTTTGTCCAGCCATTGCCTTGAAACGATAGGGGGATATACACAGACAGACCCACAGACTCTCCTTTCATACGACACGGACCGTACAAAAAAGACGCATCCAAAAGTTCTTCGTTTCGTGTATTCGTTGCAGCAGGAAAGGGTTTACCTAACCGTTGCCTGGCAACGACAAGGGGATACACATAAAGACACTCAGAGCGATGAGGGGGATGTATGAAGTACGCAACTGAGATGAAATCTGGTACCATGATATACACATATATACCAAATTTCATAAAGATTAGTTAAGGCATTCAAGAGCTGATTTTGGGGGGGAAGATACACAGACACACAAACACACAGACAGGGAGGAGATCGCACAAGCGTACCTTTATTTCTTAAAAACAAGGAAAGTAGTCTAAAAATTGTTAATGTCGAAGGGTCACATAATGGCGACTTCTGCAGTATACCTTGTTAGAAAAAATAAAGTGTTCAAGAAGTCAGCCATTAGACTTGAGATATGCAATCCAACTCGCATCTTTACATTATATTCCTCGAAGATTATTATTATTATTATTATTATTAACTTTTCCTCCCATCCGATACAAGAACAGTACATATCGCCTTACGTTGTTTGGGTTATGCAAGTTTCCTTATTCTGCTAGAATTCATTTAAGGAGTAAAAGTAAAAAAAATGTAAAGTTATCCCTGGACCAGGCCGTGAAGGCCCATAGGGTTGTGAGACGTTGAGGGTCCCACATTATCTAGACAATCGGCTTAAAGATGGCGGTAAGGTTGTCAGCCTTACGCGCCGGCCGCGCTTTACTCCCCAGAAAAATTATTTCAATTAATTCCTGATACTCATTTCTGTTAGAGGCTGAGTGAACCCCAGGGCCATAGTGCTGCTGGAAGGATTAAGTCAACTGAAAAATCCAATGACCTGAGTAAGTACAGAAAATTTTCTTTTCCATCCTGTCCTTTTTAACATACGATTCTACCTTCCACCACAGTATATTCTTGTGCAGACTGCAGACAATCCCATTCTTTGATTTCCTTCTCCCATCTCTCTATGCTAAGATTTTCCAAGCTGCCTCTTTCCGTGCACTTTCCTACTTCTCTTTTCCCAGTGTTACGTTCTGCGAATGTATGATTATGTTTGATTTTTGAGAAGGACACTGGATTCTTCTCTGCTCTGCCATTTTCAGGACATTCCTTAGTCACGTGATTCCAGGACCGCCTTGTAGATAGTTGCAGAGTACGATGTCCGATGGGGTAAAATATTCGTAGAATTTGCTCAGACGTTACCCTTACTTCTGATGGTCCAGTGAGCACGAACAGGGGAAGGTCTGTCTATATATTCTAACTCTATGGACCAGAGCCCTTGAGAAACTAACATTCGCTGTGCTAACCCTGGACGCCGTGTCACGTTTAGCGGAACCCAAGTTTAATCATCTTCTTCATAAGGCAGCTAATTGTTGCTATCCAAACATAAATTAATCCAGCCTACACCCTGCAACTATACTCGTATTTTTTTTCCTTGGCACTACAGCCCCAGTGGGCCTAGGCCTACCTCCATGAACTTCTCCGTTCACTTCGGTTTTTCTAGATCTTACACATTCGGTAAGATTCCTTGGGCGGGTGATCAGCTCGTCGCAAGGCCTCTACCTATACACAAACACAGAAAAACGCGCACAAACATCCATGCCCTGAATGGGATTCGAACCCACTATCCCGGCTTCCGAGGGAGTGAAGACAGTACACGCCTAGACCGCTCGGCTCCCATGACCGGCTATAATCGTATTTATTTAATTATTTTAATAATATCCTGGCATCTACTCCTATGTCTTTCAAGTGGTTCATTCTTTTCAGTTTTATATTATCCCATCGCAATCCTATTTCTTCTCTAGTGTCCATCGAATGCAGAATACATGAGCAGTAGTTCATCTGTACGTTGAAAACTCTACTGATGATCCTCAGGAGACTCTTCTGCATATTCTGGTAATCTTGACGCAACCTGAGCACACGCTAAGCCGTGGTAACAAGAGATCCCACTCAACAGCATCTTGAGGAACACATAAGGTCTATCATTTACTTTTTGGTATACGCTGGCATTCTTAGATGCACTAACTTCTTAAATAGGGAGATAACTCTCTCGTGGATCGCTGCACTATTTAGCTTAGTAGACACGTACCAGACCCCTGAGGAACCAAGTTCTCTCGTCTTCTACCCTGAAGAAAATTCCTCGAGATCGTTGCTACCTACCTATTAAAGGGCACGGTGTCATTTTCCAGAAAACTGATCTTCGTATTCACCGCCCTGGAAAACTCAAGTATCAGTAATTTTCTGAAGTTTTTGATAATCTCACCCCGAAATCCTCAGAACGGTAGCCGAGCGCTGCGGTGGGCACCAAAACATGGGAACACCTTCACCTGAGAGCAGCCCACTGTGCCATGTTTTCATGAAGAACAGACAGCACAAAACAAGCTGTAATTAAAAAGTCTCTTTCTACTCTTTGTAATGGCAATGTTCTTGAATATAAGATGGAGTCTTTTTTGTACTTTTAAAGATCTCTGTATTTTCCAACGTTGCCAAATATACATCGTAAATACCCAAGCTATGGGAATCCCCAGACTTTCAAGTGGAATATAAAGAAGTGTTGCGCAGTAATGCCTAAATTAAAGGGACATACGTTTCCATCTTCTTAATACATCATGGAAAATATTTTCATTCACCCATACGTTTGTCTATCTGTCTGTCTACCTACCTATATATCTCTGTATGTATGTGTGTAGCCGGTCACGGTAGCCGAGCGGTATAAGGCATGTACTGTCTTTGCTCGCTTGGAAACCGGGATCGTGGGTTCGGATCCCACTCAGGGCATGGATGTTTAGTTTGTGTGTGTGCGTTTTTCTGTGTTTGTGTACAGGTAGAGACCTTGCAACGAGCTGATCACCCACCCAAGGAGTCCTACCGAATGTGTAAGATCAAGAAAAACCGAAGTGAACGGAGAAGTTCATGGAGGTAGGCCTAGGCCCACTGGGGCTGTAGTGCCAAGGAAAAAATGTATGTATGTGTGTGTGTATATATGTAAGTGTGCGTGTATGTATGTATCTATCTATCTATCTATCCATCCATCTATCTTTACATTTATCCATATGTATGCATATAATGAGAAATGTTTCATGACTGTGTACGTGTTATCTGACTATGTGTGTATGGTCTCACGCCGTAGTAGTTTTATGTACTTGCAAAAACGGAAGTTTTATTCTGGAAACCTTGGCGTCTGAAGGACAAAAATTTAACTCTATTGACTATTTAACGGAAAAAGCATGGAACAAGATAAATGTGTGGAAGGGACAAAGGAAAGGAATTAAATGTGAAGGTATGAAAGAAATTACCTCCCACCGAATTGCAGCGGGCTTTTCCACCCAACAACATCTAAATATCACGTTATTAATTTAATCACGTAACATCACTGAATAAGAAGCTGACGTTGTTCACCGCTGTGGAATATTACTGGAGAACAGAAAGACATGCGTGACAAGGCAATTACGTTTATTTTCTTCTCTATGGCGATATACTGTAAGCTGAATAACTGTATATCATCGAATGTGACAACAATTATGAATACTGAATGGACAAAGAAGTGGTGGGAGCTACTGGCCAGCGTTTGCCTGCAGGAATTGATGAGTCCTTAGTATGTTTATCCGACCTCAGGGCGGAGACTCGTGCAGAAGACCACATGAATACGACGCACTTGTGCGGACAGTTCGGCCTTGGCATTTCTTCTTTGCTCCTAACTGGAATATTACATCTCAGAAACTGAGACTCTTCCAACATTTAGCGAGAGGGGGAGGAGAACCGTGGAAATACTGAGGTCGTCTTCCTGTCAAGAGCAGTTCGTTAATACGAGGAAAAAGTGGATATTCAAGCCCACAACATTCGTTAGCATTATTAATTCTTTTATTTATTCTTACGTAATTAAAAACGCTCCTTCAATTACGTGGTACGTCAGATGAAACACTCATAATGACTGATGGTACAATATATAAGGAAACACGTTTTGAAGTGCTATCCGGACAATCTACAGGAAAGCCTTCAGGAACGAAAGTCACGAAGAACTTCAATTACTGAACAGGTTGGCTTAGAGGTACCTATCTAGACTTGTATTCTGGAGGCACTCGGTTCGAGACTTGGCCGGAATATCGGCTACTTTGATTGAGGTTTTCGTTGTTATCTTCTTCCACTGAAGACAAATTCCGGGATTCTAAATGGCTTAGTCCACTACAGCTTCCTTACAGATCCATTCCAAATCACCATCCTACCGTCCGACGCTGTACAGTCTCCATACTGAAAGCGCCGTTGAAGAACCTACAGATAAATTCCAGTCGGGTTAACTACATATTCCACCCATTTCGTCGTTCGTGACTCAGTAGCACCGTCATGTCAATATTAGGCAAATGTTATTAATTATAAAATTCCATATTTTACAGTTTTTTTTTCATCATTCTACTGGTTCGTCTCACTTAGTTCCAAATAGACTCCCCACCACTAGGGTTTTGTGCTTTGCTGACTTTTCTCACAGCTTGAAGTAGATACGAGAAACAGACGATAATCAGCGTACACACAGTCAGATTTATAGTGCGTGTATATATATATATATATATATGCCGGCCACGGTAGCTGAGCGGCCTAAGGCATGCACTGTCTTCGCTAGCTCGGAAGCCGGGATCGTGGGTTCCAATCCCACTCAGGGCATGGATGTTTGTGTGCCTTTTTCTGTGTTTGTCTACAGGTAGAGACCTTGCTACGAACTGATCACTCGCCCAAGGAGTCCTACCGTATGTGTAAGATCTAGTAAACCGAAGTGAAACGGAGAGTTTCATGGAGGTAGGTCTAGGCCCGAATTGGGGCTGTAGCGCCACAGAAAAAACAAATATATATATTTCTCTAAATGGAAATACCTTCGTTACTTTATGCCTCTAGCAACTGCGCAATTTAGAAATTTTGAAGATACGATGGGGGCACACATTAGAGTAGTTAGAGGCACTATGCTGCAAGTCGGAAGGGCGCGGGATCGAATCCCGATTAGATCATTAAATTTTTTCAATTGACCTAATTTTTCCAGCCGCACTATGGCCCTGGGGTCGACTCAGCCTCTAACAGAACTGACTACCAGGAATATTCTTGGGGGTAAACTGCGGCCGGCGCGTAGGGCTGACAAATTTACCGCCAACTATGAACCGATTTTCTAGAAAATGTGGGAACCTCATCTCACAACCCTATGGGCCTCCACGCCCTGTTACAGGATGCTTTACTTTAAATGAGAGACGATACTTGTTTCCATGACCATCTCAGAAACTAAAGATATCCCCAAAAATGATATCTGTGTGAGATAGCTCATGTTTAGTTTCAAATTGTTAAAATACTAACGTGTAGAACGCACATAAAAGCTAAGAGAAGACAAATATAGCTCAAAACCAGAAATATGAATTGGCTATTCGTCAAAAAATCACAGCTATCTCCTAAAAACAAACTAATCCTATACAAAGCAATAATCAAACCGGTCTGGACCTACGGGATAGAGTTATGGGGCTGCAGCAAACTTTCCAACACAAAAATTATCCAAACGGTCAACTCCAAAACGCTAAGAAAACTAGTAAATGCTCCCTGGTACGTATCAAACGCTACCTTACACAATGCTCTAAGCATACCATATGTAACAGAAGTCATCAGAGCATACGCGGAGAAACACAAAAACCGGACAACTCAAAACAACAACCAACCAATAAGAAACCTCTTCAACCAACCAGCAGTAGAAAGAAGACTAAATATAATGTGGCCAGAGGATCTCATTAGATAAGCACCAGAGAATGATCGGAGGATGATACCTGTTTCAATATTACACACACCCATCCCTTTTACTAATTACTCTATTTATGTATATTGAGTAGATTTAAAATAAAAAAAAATGTTAAAATGGGATTTAGATCTGTCAGGTTAAGAACTCGACTGTACACAGTGAGATACGGTAAAATGGGGGAATTCTGACGGCCATGAACGCGCTACGTAACAAATGGTAATCGGTTAATCGGCTGTATAACTGCGATTATCTCGGGAAAGACCCTGATCCTGTAAGCGAAATGCTAATCATGCTAGCATGACGTTCCACTACAACTATAGAAACATCAACAGTGTGGGCGAAAGCACGCAGCTTTGCCACATCCCATGCGTCTTTCTCTTTTCGACCTTTGGTTTTTACATGTCTCACAAGACCGCACAAATTTGTAATAGAGAGGTAAAGCAGAATATAAATATTCACTGTACCTTGACTGTGACGCGCAGAGTAGAACTGGTAGCGCAGGAGAGCTCATGCTTCAAGCATGCAGCTACTTGGAGTGTTGTGCTGTTTCTGTCTCGTAGTCCCATACCGTGCTACAGAGAATGAAAGCAGTTCACAAGGAAGCGGTGAGCAATATAACTGATGAAATTTTGGATTTTAGACAGGTTTTCTTTACAATACGTATTACAATGTATTACGACAATTAGTGACATGTTCGTTAGGATCAGGATGGAAATTTAGTTTTAACCGTGACCTGATAGGAATATTTTGAAGTGACAGCAAAATAAAGAGCCTCGCGTAAATAATTGTATTTACGAAACTGTAGACAGCTACAAACTATATCACTATATGAATACATCTCTTAAAAATACTGAAAAAATCAAAGCAGCATTATTAAAAACATAGCCCAAACATATTACACCTTCTAAGAGCTGAGGTTTTCACGGCGGTGACTGATGAATGCCGTATTCTGGGATGCGGCGCCGTGTAGATATTGTGTTAACCGACGTTTCGGAGGAACGTATCGTCTCCATCTTCAGGGTAGAAAAATCCGCGATTAAGTAACCAGCGAGAGCAATCTGCAGCCACATGTTCACACTGGTTCCTGGCTCGCCGATTTTTATACCCTGAATATGGAGGCGATACGTTCCTCCGAAACGTCGGTTAACACAATATCTACACGGCACCACATCGCAGAAGACAACAATCTTTATATTACACTTTTTCCTATAAAATATACGAATTACGTTGCTTTTGACTGCATCTGATTCACTGATCGTAAAAATGACGGTCAAGAAGTTGTAACACGCAGTTCTTAAGTTACCATCTGTTGTTTTCAAGGCACATGAACGTATATACCAGTCATTACGCAATCTTAAATAATTAAATTAATTAAACAGAATAAATATTATTCACTATTAAAATATCTTTTTCTCGAAATATGATTGATTAAACTGATAAGAACGCATAAAATTTCAGAAGTTAAATAATACGATTAGGAGTCAACATTTATTTCATTCAACTGTGACGCAATGGAAAAAGCTTGAATCCAGATTTGTAATGGACATATAAGAATTAACTTACAAAAAATGTAGCTTTCATTTATGTTACCACAACCATCTTGACTAATGCAATTCTTAACAAAATATATTCTGTATTGTGTCTGGTTGCCTGAAGTTGTTGAGAGGCGGACTGACTTTTGAAGCCAGAAATTTATTTAAACATCCTTCAAAATTCAGTCCACACTTGCATAAAACACTCCGCGACTCTATTATAAAGATAAGCAATTAATACCCTTTGAGGATATAATCGTGGGCTGTTCTGAGAATCATACCAAACCCACAAAGAAAATTTATGGGCAAATTTCAGAGTTTGCTTAATGTTAAAGGAGTTTGCACCTACAGTAATCACTATAGCAAACTGTACCTACAGAATTCCCTATGCTTCAAGCAGTAAACCCGAATCTGGAGATGGGCCCACTAAAGCCTACATTCTCATAGTAACTGAAAACAGTAATTGCTTGTACTAGCAGCTGCGAAATTACAAATTAAGCCAAGTCACGTTCTATACTTATTTTTATTTACAATTGCACTAATTTATTTAAACTGTATGTAAATTAGAAACGACAGAGAATTATAATACGCTTATAATACAATCGTAATCTCGCCGCGGGCTATGTAGAAGAACCGGAAGCCATGCAAAGAGCAGACACCTCGGTGGCCGCACGTACTTGTAAGACTGGAACACTTTGACCCCAGTTATTTGCCGTTCTTGATAATGACGAATTTAAGCACTCGTCTTTATTATACTGTGGCAGTAGAGGCCTTGCGATTGCCGTCCTGTATCTAAGGATTCCTACTGCATTTTCACTAGGATTTACGAAATTCCTTCGATAGGAGAGGCCACATTTCGATCTTTACTGTAGGGCGTGGTACAAGATCTCTGTGATCTTTCAGCTTTTCTAACATAAGCTGTCTCCCAATGTACGCTGTTCTCAGGCTGTTCAGTTTGACTGATAACTTGCGTTCCAGCAGTTCCTTTTTAAGGAAATAAGACCAGGTTTCATGTCCGTTCATTCGTCAAAATTAAAAATTTGAAAAAGAGACGCCATTTCATTGAACTTTGTAGATATATCGTACCATGAGCGAGGATAGTCAAGTCTTTATACCGATGGACTACGGGCTAGACGATTGGGGTTCCATTCCCGGGAGGGCAAAAATTATCTCACCTCCATAGCCCCAGACAGATTCTGGGGTCCACCCAGCCTTCTATCCAACGGGTGCTGTATGGGCTCTCTCCAGGAGTAAAGCTGCCCTGGCGTGAATAAACCGCTTAACTCCCATCTATCGCAGAGTTTAAAAATGGTGGAGCTGTAACTTCACTCCAAACACGCCTTCATGGCGTGGTGCTTAATCAGTTAAGCACAGGGACAACTTTACCTTTACCTACATAACCGTCGTGCCAATAGAAACCATTCCATCTGTGTGGCTTTTCATTTTCTACCATCAATGAAACCAACATGGCTGCAAGTACGTATATTGTGTGAGCGATACTAACGCCTCTGAAATTTTATATGGAAGCAGAACTTCGAAGAACATGCAACGTGTGTTCTCGTATTTTGTAGGTAGTAAATTAAATATTAGGCCGCACCATAGGTCAAGCGGTTAGTCGCTGGCTTCCCACCGTGGCGGCCCGNTTTACCTTTACCTACATAACCGTCGTGCCAATAGAAACCATTCCATCTGTGTGGCTTTTCATTTTCTACCATCAATGAAACCAACATGGCTGCAAGTACGTATATTGTGTGAGCGATACTAACGCCTCTGAAATTTTATATGGAAGCAGAACTTCGAAGAACATGCAACGTGTGTTCTCGTATTTTGTAGGTAGTAAATTAAATATTAGGCCGCACCATAGGTCAAGCGGTTAGTCGCTGGCTTCCCACCGTGGCGGCCCGGGTTCGATCCCGAGTCTAGTCAAGTGGGATTTGTGGTGGACAAAGTGGCGCTGGGGCGGGTTTCCTCAGAATACTTCGATTTCTCCCACCACTCTTCATTCCACCAAATTCTCCATCATCATAATCACCTGGGGTGGCTACAATATGCCAATTAGTGGACGCCGTGCCGAGTGGACCCGGTTGGACTCCACCCCCCACTAAGCGAAATTAAATATTATAGCGGCCGAGCGAATTAGCTGTTAGCTTCAAGTCCGTAAGTGACAAATCATTTGAGCTGGGCATGTAAAGTTTTGTAGTCTGCAGAGCATATCTATCTATCTATCTATCTATCTATCTATCTATCTATCTATGTATGGCTCTACAGCCCTTGTGGAGCTTGGTCACTATTTCAGTTTCTTAATCCTACAGTTTAGGACTCCTTGGACGGGTGATCAGCCCGTTGCAAGGCCTCTGCCTACACACAGAACAACACAAACACAGAATAAACGCACAGACATCCATGCCTCGAGTGGGATTTGAACAAAATGATCCCAATGTTCGAACGGGCGAAGACAGTTCGTGCCTTAGACCGCATGGCCACTGTGACCGGCTGCAGAGCATATGCTCATAATTACCCAAAATTATGTGTGAAATACTTTGCATGTTAACAATAAAACATTGGGAAAGTAAGAATATTTTTGAAGTTTTACATGTATAAGAAATATTTACTGTTGCTAGAATCTGTACTAGATAGTAAGCCTTATGTTCCTCTCAGAATTTCTTGTTATTTAGGGCCGTATAATGGAAGGTAAGTTATTCACAGAAGAATAGCCTAGAAGCCAGTCAACTGGCTCGAACGTAACGTAATTGTCCTCCTTGTATCAGGAGCAGGCGGCCATTTTGAAGCATCACAATCTGCACTGTGTCCTTGTTCTAGGTGTCATCATAACCTCGGAACACGGGTTCAAGCCCGAGCAAAGGTCAGAAGAAGGCGGATACGTGGGGAACGAGATTGTGCCCCTTGGCCCTATGGTCCAGTTACTTGTTAAAGCTGCAAGAAATGGTTCCGAGCAGAGTACAAGCAGAACAGGTAATATTTAAACCAAGGTCACCAGCGATTTTCGAATTGTACTCAGCCACTCGACTGTGTATTGTAAGAAAATTGCTAGTACGCCTCAAACATTTTGACGTCAAAAATAAATGTTTCTTTTATTCGTAAATAAAAGCTCAGCTTTTCAAAATTTCCGGTTAAATTTAAGAAACAACATGCCTTGTCCGCGCGACCTCGTATGGTTACATGGTCTGCTGGTGCACGTGTACCTACCTTCTCTGAAGTTACTATCAGTACGCTAGATCGTAAACGAGTCCGTGATACAGGAGACGAGTTAGGTTCTTAAATACGTAGTAATACGTCGAATTCATCGTTTCAAACTTAGGTCTTTGTGATATAAGCTTTATATTCGTGACCGGAAGTAGTAAAGAGAAGAGAGAGGGGACGAAGGGGATATACCCGATCGCTCTTCGTTATGACCAGCGAGAAATACGTAGCAGTTAAGACATAGGCTAGATTGAAATTGGTATCTGAATTTAAATACTGTTAGAGATCAGAGTAGCTATCTAGCCTGCTTCACGACAAGACAAAAATCATTATGAGTTGCGACTATGAACGGAGCCACTACTCGTAGTATGAATTCAGTGTTTACAGTTCCCTCTATAAGACAGCAGGTCTATACAAGTGAAAGTTGCGCATTTTGCTATTAATAATAAGGCTCAATACTTCCTTTTTCAAATCATAACTGCTCCGCTCGCAAACAGCTTTTGGTTCTTCTGTGTTTTCCCGGTTATATAAAATGTGTTTCTATTTAGAGGATGACGGAAAAGTATTTTAGAGTATACAAATGAACAAATGCTTTGAGGCAATAATAGTCAAATTGATTTCAACGGGTTTAGCTACATTAAAATTCATGTTTGAGTGTGTGAGTGTGTGTAAGAGAGAGAGAGAGAAAAAAAAAGAGAGTTGGATTGCGGACGAAACTCCTGAAACTGCAGACATCTGAAGATCCTCCGAATGTATGGAAAATGTAATGTATCTACGATAAATTTTACTGTAAATTATATATTGCCAGCCCCGACATAAAAGCATATCTGTCACCACACATGGACAGGTTGAAACATGTATATATACGAGTATACTGGCAATTTGCTTACAGTTAGGCCTGAACTGTCCCTGAGCTGCCTACAGTATTCTGCTGTACATCACAACACTGTTCCCATATGAACAGTAGCCTTCATCCAGAAACTGTAAACCCGTATAAACGGAATTATTGACAACGATGGATTAGCAGAAAGCAAAGTTTATTCCGCGGAAACCAAGGGTTCCAGACTTAATCACAGTAACCCATTTATGCATACTTTTTACTTACAGGTGCGCACCATCTGGACGGTGTAAAGATGATGTAAACAGAAGGTTCCATATTCGAATCTCGGTCGCTATTCTAACTAAGAGTTTCTTGTGGTTTCCTTTACTAGCTCCAAGCGCCATCTCTAATATTTTTAAACACTCCCCTTCCACAGTTATCCCCCAACATTTCCGTCGCTACATAACCTCTGCAGTTGACGTAGTTTACTTGGATGTCCTAAAAGTCTATCAATTGCGAGCAACTGCATGACGTAATCGTCTCGTCCCATTTTATTTAATGGCTGTGGTAGCAGTAGAAGTAAAGTACATAATAAGAAGCTGCTCTTTGTGTAATTTTCTCATTTTTCTCAATAAGTCTTCTCTTTTAGGTTCCCGTATCAAATTAGCACATCGTACCTGCGACCCAACATGCATGACTATTGTACATTAATATACATTTTCTGTTAAATTCTACTACATGGAATATTCTTGTACATTTTCGAGAGCAAACATAGCTATCTGTTTGTTTTGAGCTTAAATTTATAATATTCGTAATCTTATACACCATACTTACCTACCTACCTACCTACCTACCTATCTACCTACCTACCTACCTACCTACCTACCTACCTACCTACCTATTCCTGTTGCTCCAACTTGGAGCATAGGGCATCCATAAAACGCTTGTTTCACTTCAATTTCTTAATCTTAGACAGTCAGTAGGACTCCTTTGACAGGGGATCAGCTCGTCAAAAGGCCGCTAACTACACACAAACACAGAATAAACATCCGTGCCTTCAGTGAGATTCGAACACACGATCCCAGTGATCGAGCGGGCGAAGACGGTTCATGCCTTGGACCGCGCGGCCACTGTGATCAGCTTATGCACCATATTGATGCTGATATATTATAAAACAAGAGTGGTCTAGATATCTGTTTATTCCAGATATAAATCTGTTGGAACAAAGTTAAACCCAGTGTAGGCCTCACGTTGCCTAATACTCCTTGCTTTTCGTTAAATATCCGACACATATATTATTGTTTCAAATATATTAATGAAGTTTACATTTTACATAATGTATTTTTTTAAGATGGACGGTTACCCTGAGAAAATAGTTATAAGAACTTAAACTGCGTGTAATGTAGCAGTTATACAAGGTGATTTTAATCATTGTCGGGGTTTCCGTGGAATATATACCGGAACTCCGACAAGAATTTGGAATTAACCTGTAATTATTCTGTGTCCATCCTTATTAGAATTCTATAATTTTTAATATATATACTAAAATTAAATTCAACTACTTTCTATAATGTTGAAGGTAGAAAATGCACTCATTCACTGTTCATTATATCCAAGTGTTAGAAAACGACCTCTTTGAAACATGGGTCCCATAGGAGACTTCATGATTTCATGACCAGATGAGTAACTCCCTACTTCATCTGGCTATTGCCTGGGATACTAGCTTTATAACTTCCTAACTTGGTGGCTCTTCTGTTTTCCAGGGGCATCAGAATTGCCACGCCTGACGGGAGAGTCGGTAGTCGGCAACGACCAACCCGACGACGGAGACCCCCGGTTGAAGAGATCCCCTCACAAACATGGCAAAGGCTGTTTCTCGTGTGGGTATGGAGGTGGTGGTGGTGGTGGCTACTATGTCGAACCGGTTTATGTGAAACCGATTCGTATTCAGCCAGTTTACGTCAAAACTGTTGAATATGTGCAGCCGGTTTATCAGAAACCAGTTTACTCGCATCCGCATTACAGTTCGGGCTGCTCCAGCTGTGGGGGCGGCGGCGGCGGCAGCGGCTCATACTCGTATAGCCAGAGTTCGGCTGCTAGCTCCAGCTACAGCTATGGTTACGGGTGAGTTAACTGTCTGCTTATAACTCTCGGGAAGGAAAGTTTCAGGAGATGAGATTATCTGCCAGAACTATTCCTCGACAGGAAGATAATACTAAAATTAATCTTAGACAAACGTTGTGTGAAGTTGTGGACTAGACTAAGGTAAAGTGAAAAGGTAAAGCTCTCCCTATAACGGGCCGTGGAGGCCCATAAGCTTGTGAGAGGTCAAGATCCCATATTTTCAAGACAATCGGCATCCTGATGATGGAAGCAGCATATTTCAGTGAAACGTCAGTGTTCGTTTAGTACACTACACTGTACTACCACCCAGAATACCACACTCTGAACAATGACCTCAGAACTCACAACTGTTGAGTTATTTAGTCTAAAATGACGCCGATTTTAGCGGCTTAAAGAAGGCATAATCTTGCGGCCGACCAAAGAAACACGTCAGGTTGCCTCATCATAAGTGCCTATTTAACTGTCGTCTTCGAAAACGTTTCCTCAGGTATTTCATTTTTATGAGTGATTAATAGAAAGACTGTTCTCCGAGTGATTAATATCACGAGGAAACACAAGTCGCCTCGTAAAAGGGAAATAGGTACACCACTAGGTACATAAGAATGGTATTCCTCAGAGATTATTTCTTAAATCTAATAATACAGCAGGAAAGAAAGTCTGAAGAATTCACTAGTTCAGGTCTTGTAATATACGAGTAGAACTCCATGGCCTGTAGTCCGCAAACGAACTATACCGACTAAGCGACCGCTGCTTGTCCGCGACGTTAATGCCAATTTTAGCGGATAGAGAGTGTCGCGCGGTCAGCGCAACGGATTCCCTTGGCCGTTAATCTCGGTTTTCTAGACTGGACAATATCTACCCGTAATAATTGAATTAATTAAATTAATAATGTAACGTATTCGAGGTGCCTGGAATGAACGGCTGCCAATTAAACAGCATAAAATTAAGGGATGATTATGTGGGGGAAATAGGCAAAGATGTGGAATAAAGCGGTAATGACCTATTTAAGACAGTATGTCAACAGTCGGGTCTGATGACTGATAAAATCATTAAAGATCGTACAGGATGGCCATTCTGTTAGCAAATATTTCTGCTCGAGACACACGAACATAAAGCAGGCCTGTTAACAGGGTCATATCTTTTGTGAGAAGAATGCATGCTCCGAGAAGGACTGTGAAGAAGTCTGATAAAAAAATTTACTTTTGTTAATATCCTACGTAGTTTACATTATTCTTTTAACGATAGAAAAGTGAGAAAATGTCAGTCTAACAGATGCATTAGTATTGGCTGTAACTGAATAATTGATTGCTATTAAATATTAGGAATAAATTCTTTATCGTAACTAAACCAGAAAGTGCAGTTCATCCCACAGTGAGCCACATCATTGGAGTTCTCTCCTTTCTCTAATTTTATATTACGGACCATTTTGAATTTTATCATGTAGGATATTTTCAATCTTCACTTTAACACGACACACCCTACCATCTGTGTTGACACTTATCATAATCCAATTAAAAAATTCCAAGTAATTTTATATTTTATGAAAATACATCAATTTTTAATATTAATATTACAATTATGGAAAGCATTAAAAACAAGCATGAACACACTACAGAGTTTTGTAAATAGGTGTTTAAGGCACATTTTAAACATAAGATGGTCAGACACAACATGAAATACCCTCTGAGGGGATCACAAAACAAGGACCAACCGAAATCCAAATTAAAAAGAGAAAATGGAAATGCATCGGGCACACTTTAAGGAAATCAGCTGGCACCACAGAAAGGGATGCATTAGATTGGAACCCCCAAGGTGCGAGAAGGAGAGGCCGACCAAGGAAAACTTGGAGAAGGTCAACAGAAGAGGAAATAACAGAGACGGAACGGACCTGGAGAGAGGTTAAGGCATTGGAAAACCAGAGGAGAAGATGGAGGAGTTTCACAGGAGCCTTATGTTCCACTCGGAACTAAAGGAATTAAGTCAAGTGAAGTCATTACAGTTAATTTTATTAACCTTACAATTACTCCATCACAACAAGCACAAGAAACAGATGTGTACCAATCAACGAGCGTAAAACAATGTAATACGTGATGAACCTGATAATGACTACTTGCTTTGCTACACGTGTAGTTCCATTTCTTTGACTTGAGACATGTA
The DNA here is from genome assembly GCF_002891405.2 of Cryptotermes secundus. Classification (NCBI taxonomy): domain Eukaryota; kingdom Metazoa; phylum Arthropoda; class Insecta; order Blattodea; family Kalotermitidae; genus Cryptotermes; species Cryptotermes secundus. Next base: position 197,435 of record NW_019740661.1, read on the forward strand.
ATATCATCGTAACCAAATTGAATACAAGTGGCATCAATGTAGCTAATGTGTTGCGCTAAGTGACAGTTGAGTATATGATCATTTTATAGTTGAAATGCTGAAGGCTTCTTGTACACTGTTTCTCCCATGCATGCTACATACCCAGCATGCATCTTGTATAATAACTAGAAGTGTTTACATGCTTAGTAAACGTAGTTCTCTCTGATTCAATTTGTTCTCAGCAAAGAATGTAATTTATTACTTTATCGGCGAGAATATACGGAACTCTACAATACCGACCCTTATAAATATTCATGGTGTTTTGTACATTCACAAGAGTATCTTTTCTTTAATTACTATATATTATATATTTATGTGCTAATTTCACATGTTTCTTTGTTCTCTGTGCAGAAAAAAATAATATGGACGGCTGCTGCAGTTGGGACTCCGGGCTTCAACAATCTGAGGACTGCTTCCGCTCTTTGATATTTTAGCAATTTGATATCAGTAAAGTGCAAAGGAATAATGGTTCCCTGAGCAATAGATATACGTAAGAAACATTTTTAAAACAAATAAACTAAATTGTTTTAAAATTTGGGTCACAGATCGGCACGATATACTGGACCCAAGAGAATTGAGGTTTTTTTATAAGATTATGAAATTAAGGATAATTTCCGAGATGCGAGAAGTGTCTGAAGTAGTCGCCAACAGCACACCATTGTCACGAAACTTCAGACATCTTAAATTGGTTTTGTTGTTCTCCTTCTTATTCTCCTCTTCCTTAGCCTCTTTGTCGTTCCCATTCTTCTCTCATGCATCCTCCGCCTCTAGCCCGTAGTGCATTCTTGTTGTAGAACGAAACAATATAACATAGACGTATGTGGGAAACTGTGTGATTTCCTATCCCGCATAATTGTGTGTTCAAATTATGAAGTCAGAAGCGCCAGTAGTGACGTTAGGTTATAAAAGCGAAGTCAGTGTATCGAATACAAGACGGTTACTATTATAAAACTGCAATGCATACATTCATATGATAATTATGTTAGTAATATGTTAAAGAGGGAATTTTACACCAGATATTGTAAAATAAAGTTACATAACTCCCTTGTAAACAAATTAGGTTAAAGCTATTAAGAATTCTATGCTTTTATGAGACTCGAAATTTAAAAACCGCCCTAAAAATCCCTCCTTTGGACCCATCCTAAATTACCTCAATACAGCACACATTTTTATAACAGATTTTAATTAGATTTGTTGTGATATTAACACTTTGTTTAAGATTAAATTTCCATAAAGTTCTTAAGCTTTTCTAACTAAAGTTTACGATCATTTATAAGTAATAAAATAACTGCGCCAGAACTCGCATCTGGTGGAGTGCATAAGTCAGTCAAATTCCAAAGGATATTTTTCATTCAATGTCCAGAATACATAAAAACAAAAAACAGACAAATCCGACAGGACATTCGGTATTCAAATATGACAAATGGAGTACAGTGTTCATGCTTTAAGGAGGGAAATTTGTATTGATTAGCAATTTCAAATTTTGCATATTTTAATTAATTTTAACTTTCAGGTCTTAGTTAATTTTAGTGTACACTTCCCACAATAGGACGACGATACATTTATATCAATTACGAAGTAATATATACTTTACTTACTTTCCTATGGAGCTGAGCCCTTCTTGAGGAGAAACCAAATCAGAAGCTACTCAAGAATTTCCCAGTATTTTATGGAGCCCAAAGGTTCATTACTGTATTCACAAGAGCCCTCCACTGGTCCCTATCCTGAGCCAGATCAATCCAATCCATGCTGTCCCAACCTATCTCTCTAAGATCCATTTTAATAATGTTCACCCACCTACGCCTAATATATATACTTTAGGATAGTCAATTAAGGGCGTAACGAGATCATGTGAATGAAGAACGACAGTGCATCAGTAAGCATGTCATTGAAATATTTATGAAACCTATTTTAATAATATTGAAATAAATAGCTAGGTAATGCAAAATCATCCATCCACCGCTGGGTAGAGAATGGGGCGGGGCTGGAGGTATACCTCCAGTGGAATGGTAGTAAACTTTCTTAGCGACTAAGCCCTTGCCAGTGGTTGCATGACGTGTTCCGCTACGTTACCCACCACTAGTGTCGTATAGGTCGTATATGTACAGTACTGTGATCACTGTGGTACTGTACATGTGGTTAAGTTTCTGTGGCAAAGCGATATCTTTCATGAAAAATTAGAATGATTTTATACCAGGTTCAAGTTATTTCCGGTCCCGGGTTACAGATGTCGATAGTGCATGATTAGTATACTGTATCTCTGCTTTGAACACAAAGTTGATTAAACTGCATATCTGTGCTTAGTACAGTTAAAGTTATCACTGTGCTTGTTTACTTAAGCACGACGGCATGAAGACGTGTGGGTGAGTGGAGGTGTAGCTCCAGAACTCTTGACTCGACACTAAATGGAGATGACTAGCCAGCTTCACGTTCCGGCCGCGTTAACCCGGGGAAAGAGTGCCCGGTGCCCATTATATATGAGACAAAGTGGGCCCCAGAGCCTGTCTGAACGCTGTGGAGTAAAGAAAAATGTCTTGCACTTGCCAAGAATCGAACCATGACTATCCAGCCCATGGCCCGGCGTTTTACCGACTGAGCTATCCAGGCTGCACAAGTAATCCGTGATATTTTACTGTTTACTTCCTACAAGCATGTTGGATCTGTTGGTGTTGGTGGGCGTTAGTTGTGTGCAATGAGGGCAATGAGTACGGATGAGTACCGGTTTGTATGGTTGTGTGGTTAATGTCGACGAACGAGGTATTATTATATTTATTAGAAACGTGGTGAACGGATGTGTGTGATGCGGAGCATGCGAAGGAAGCTTGTACAAACGTGAATCCCACATTTATTACTGGTATACAATGGAAGAAGCAAAAGTGGTGTTTCATCCAATAATAAGTTCCATCCAGAAGATAGCATTATATGAAACGAAAGCTGTAAGTGTTTAGATTGTTTTAGTCTTAGTGAATTCATATTACTATTTGAATACGAGACAGGTCTTTGAATTAATCGATGGTCCCGATTCATATCATTTATGTCTTTTATCTTCAGTTCCTCAGCTCGTGTCTGTCTTGTGTGATTTATATATCATGTCATACTTCTGGTGTTGAGATAGGGACTAGCTCTGTCAGTTTGGCCCAATAGAGTAGGAATTTTACCTGAAAACAGAGACAGTCTTCAAAACATCCTCTCAAGAGAAAGAGATGATGTATAATGTCCATGTGTCAAAGCAGTCCATACATGGACTTCCCTGGATTTTATTCATATCTGTAAACAAGTTTACCCCATTGTTCTCTACTACACTGTCCTACATAGTATTAAATGGAAAAATGATGAAGACTATCAGGAAAGTTTGTTATGTCAGACTAATAAGATAGCTCTTAGACATTTCACATAATCCGCGTATAGGTGATGAAACAATCCATACAAGTGTGACGTTCTTCCTTCAGCAGTGCAAAGTAATGCACACAAGGTTTTATGCTCTCCTGTGCTTGTCTGACCAGCCAATTAGAATCTTGAGTTTTCCTTCATTCACGTATGTAACTAAGGAGAGACACATTTGTCTTAAAGGTTGTAAATCTCAGTGACTGAGTTCAGTCGTGCCAGGATGCCATTTCTATCACAAATTGTAAATCTTCAACTTAGCAACCATTTTGTCTTCCAAGATAATCAACTCAGTAGATAAATTCACAGAAGTTACTATTTGGTGACTAACTCTGTGGTCTAGTGGTCAGAGTTCCTGGCTACAGATTCAAAGGTCCCGGGTAATATTCCCAGCACTACCACATTTTCTGAGAAGTAGCGGGTCTGGAACAGGCTCCACTCAGCCTTGTGAGGATAATTGAGGAGATACTTGAATGGAAAAGTAGCGGCTTTGGTCTACAAAACCGAAATTAATGGCCATGGGGATTTGTTGTGATGACCACGCGACACCCTCTATCCGCAAAAGTTGGAACTAACTTCACCGACAAGCGGCGGTCGCTCGGTCAGTATAGTTCGCTTGCGGACTAAAGCCACAGAGTGTAGTTGTTTTTACTGTTTGGCTGTTTAAGTAATTAAAAATAAACATTCTCTTGAAAGTGTGAATTTGCTCCTTCCTAACTTCACAGAGAAAGTATGAACTATTGTATTTGTGTAGCAGTATAAGGGCATTAATAAATATCCAGTTGAAGTGATCCTGTGCCTTCTGGTTGAACGAATTGGTGCCACATGAGTGAGTACCTCCTGGTCATCTGAGCTACGGCCTGTTAATGTGCCTGATGCAGAGTCATGTGCTTCCCCTGAGCTAACCCATCAAACCCACCTGTGAAGGGTGAACCCAACTTATATCTTTATAGGCATTCCATACCCCAGCATCCTATTGATGCTCAAACAAACCCCTACATTACCGTATTTACGCACGTATAGGCTGCAGCACAATTTTCAGACAAATTATAGAACAAATAATTTTCTTGGAATATTATTTCAGGAGTAGAACATCCTGTATTACTAATTGTGAATATAATTTTTTTTTAAATGAAGTGTGATTTCGAATATAAGCCGCACCCCAGTTTTCCTCTTGAATTTTTGGCAAAAAATGTGCGGCCTATACATGCGTAAATATGGTATTAATTCCTGACTCCTACCCAAACAGCTGCAGTAGTTTATCCTGAAGTCAGAAACTTTATACAAGTACAGCTGCAGCAACTGTTTCTGTCATTTGAAAGTTTTAGTCATCTGTGATTCTTGTGGGTGAACCACAGAAATCCCTGTATCCATCTCACCATACTTGCATTTCTTGTAGGACCACAATGGTAATACACTCTGCAGCCTGATGTATTGTTATTGCCTTTTAATGTACCAGTCTTATATATAATTTTGCAGTATTGCCCCCAGTGCCATTGTCAGGCTTCTTTACAGTCTGAGTTGTATATCATTTTATTTAATTTTACCTCCAGTTAAGAAATTGATTTTTTTAGCATGAATTTTTTATAGACACAAATGAACTTCATTGATGACAGAACTCATTCATGCATTTATACACAGACTTGGCCTGCAGGTCAGTCTTTTTCGTGGTACAGTAAAAAGTTGTTATCTTTTTGTCTCTGTGTTTATGTCTACAGAGATTTTACCTAATAGGATCCAACAACACCCAAACAAGATTCCGAGTTCTCAAAATTGATCGAATGGAACCACATGAGTTGTCAGTCATAGATGATAAAGTGGAGTACACGCAAGAGGAAATTCGAGATCTTGTGACCATGATTGATGTGGGAAATCGTACTCGTGCAGGTCAACGATCAGCTACTGGTGGGGTGGCCAAAGTGGTGTCAGCATTTGGGATTGTTGGTGAGCATTTAGAATTATGGATAATTCCAAGCAGAGCCACTGAAAGTCAGAATAAGTAGGTGCAGCTTGAATTTAAACCAAATGAGAAAGGGGTGACAAAATGTAATGTTAAAAATCTGTGTCCAATTAATGTCGCTTATACATTTACTTCACTTTGTTAAATTGAACTTTAAGTCAGAATGAAATGACAAGTTTGATATTACATTTTGTGTCATAGTGAGCAGTGTGATCAATGTATAAGCATGCAAACCATTAAGTAAATGAAATGTGCAAGAAATAATAATTATTGGAAAATTCAGTGATATGGCATACATGCTGTTTGGTAGAACTGATCGAAATTTTGAATGTCAGTACTGTTTACCTTCTGGAGGTATATTCAAGATAACACCATGTTTGTGTGATTTCATTCATGTAATATGATTGTACAACATTAGTTACTTTGAGCCATATGCCAAGGTATGTGTCTTGTTCAAAGTTTAAGCTTAAAAAAAAATAACAGTTATGCTCACCATAATGCCACATATGTTCATGCCAGAATCAAAAATGTTTCATCTAGGTCAACAGATGCAAGTTGATAATGCCATGAAATGGCAACATCAGGGCATTAAAGCAGTATCTTCCTTATATTTCAAGACACGTTCTTTTTTTATTTTAAAAGTAAAAAAAAAAGTAAATGTATCCCTGTAACAGACCCTGGAGGCCAATAGGGTTGTGAGATGTTGAGGTTCCCACGTTTTCTAGACGGTCGGCTCATGGATGGCGGCAAGGTTGTGAGCCTTATGCACCAGCTGCCCTTTACCCCCCAAGAATATCCCTGGTACTCATTTCTGTTAGAGGCTGAGTCGACCTAAGGGCCATAGTGCAGCTGGAAGGATTAGATCAATTGAAAAATATCCAGTGACCTCATCGGAACTTGAACCTGCGACCTTCCGGCTTGTAGCATAGTGCCTCAACCAACTATGCTACCACGTGCCCCATTTTAAAAGTACTTGATGCATATAGATTTGAAATTAAGTTAGTCATTCATGATCATTTAAATTGCTGCAGTGCAAAATCAGGTTTAATGATGTATAACCTCATTTGGTGATTGGATACAAAATGGCTCATGTAAGGTAAAGTTATCCCTGTAACAGGCCATGAAAACCTATAGAGTTGTGACAGGTCGAGGCTCCCACATTTTCTAGATGATCAGCTCACAGATGGCGGTAAGGTTGTCAGCCTTGTGTGCTGGCCTCCCTTGACCTCCAGGAAAATTCCTGGTACTCGTTTGTGTTAGAGACTGAGTCAACCCCAGGGCCATAGTGCAGCTGGGAGGATAGGTAAATTGAAAAAATCCAAATGGCTCATGTACACTTATTTTATTTAACATGAGGATAATTATAAATATCGCAATCTTAAATATGATAGGACATCATACCATATCTATGGTGGTTTCTCAACACAGTCCTGGGTGACTTAATGTGAGATTCATGATGGACAAAGTTGCACTGGAACAGGTCCCCCCCCCAAAGTTTCTTTGTTTTGTATTTGAAGTGCCTGTAACTCTTTATTCATGAAATGTAACAAACTTGAAATTGATATGTGAATAATGGTCAGTCAGTTGTTTTTGTATGGCAAACAGATCATGTATATTTTGCATTATGCATGAGAAACTGCAGGAGTGAGTAAGTATTCATATTGCATCCCTTTTCTTGTGCAAGTGTTTAGCACGGTTTGCAGCATTTTCATATCTTCTCATCTCATCTGTTACTTACATTTCCATTAAGTTCATACAGTCACAGATTTCTTTTTTATTGCTGTTTATACAGGCTAAATGACTTCAGTTCAATTTTTCTCTTCACAGCTATGTCCCAAGTCCACCCATCCTGTTATCCAGTAGGTACTTAGGGCTCTTTCCCTTATGGTAGAACTGGTCCCTTATCTACACCTAGTGCAAAGGGCTGTGCCTCCTTCGTTTGTTTATGGCAACAGTTTTAGCAACAGGAATTTAACCTTTAGCATGTTAGCATATTAGGCGTACTATGTAGGGTTCATAGAGCAGCTTGGTAGTAATATATCACACTTGTGAGGTACCTGGTTCAACAGAAATGGCCACTTTCACAGGTTTCTTGTGGTTTTCTGTAGTCCCTGCAGACAGTTTATAGAACAGTTACCTTAATTTAGGCTGTTATAATTTCTGTTACCCTCGTAACACACAATTTGTATCATTTCAAAATTTCTCAATCAGCACTACATAATCTTAGCAGGTAGTAAATGAATATTGTAAAAGTGTACATTGTACATGTGAGTCCAGCAGAAGAAATTATAAATGACATGCCAGCATCCCTGGTAAATTATTCTTATGACTTAAAGCTTTTATATCAGCTTAAAAATATGTGTTTTTGTGAAAATTACGTTTAAATTGAGTATATATTTCTGTCATGTAAACCTGTAAATTAAGATCGAAGAAAGCTTTGTTTAATTATTACTTAGAATAAGAAATTTCTAATCTTTGCATTTGTTCAAAAAACTATTGTTGATTGTTCAGTAAGCTCTGCATGTGTTTAAATCATTTTTCATTGCTAAAAATACGAGGGGGGACCCAAAAATAACCGGAACCGACCTGTTGCCATCTTGCTAATCGCCAAAGGGTTGAAACAGGAACGCACACAACAGAGCACCACAGACAAACCACTTAACTCAGACTTATGCCAGCTCACTAACAGTCGCGGGAGACCCCCAGCTAACACTACCTAGCAGCACAACTCGTAACTACAAAGCATGCGCCCGCAACAGGTCGGTTCCGGTTATTTTTGGGTCCCCCTTCGTATACAAGTTAGCAAGTGTACATGTAGTGTAACAGTTCTTGTGTAAGACTTATGGAAATATTGTATTTGTCACAAATATGTGTTTCATTTTTCTCTGCAATATTAGATTGAAACATTGTGGTTGCAACAAATATTTAATGAGTTTCGTTTGAGAGTCACATGGAAACGGATGTAGATCTTCATGTGAAATGTTGCATTTTAACCATCATTGGAAAATGTTAATAAATCTTGGTAAGATCTCCCACTACCAGATATTATGAAAGTTCAGTCTGTGATCTTCAGAATATTTCATGAATATAAATGGACAGACATGGATGAAGTGATTTTAATAGCAACTGTACAGGGTTTGAGATGTGGCTAAAAGAGATATCTCAAAACGCTTTATTTAGTGTGGCCTGACAACATTATGCTTAAATACTACCAAGCAAACTGGAGTGGAAATGTGGCCCAACAGATTGCACATATTTTCCAAGTTCATTCATTGCTATTTCTCAGACCTCCTTGGCCTTAATATTTCTTAATACATGACAAATAATTGTTGCAAAGCTAATCACATTAAAAATGCTTGATTTCATATTTGTTAATTATTTGCTTTTGTATTTTATTTTAATAGCCACTATATAAAAAAGTATTTGAAATAGGAGTCCCGGATCTTAATGAGAGCCATATTTGTTGTCTTGTATCAGTTTTTTTCTTTGTAAGATTGGACATTTTTTAGAAAATCATGTTTCATTTGACCTTCATCTAAACGGTTAAATTAAACAGATACAATTCCAAATGAAATATGATTGGTAACATGTAAAGTAGATCTCCCGCATGCCAAATTTTGTTGGAATTTGTTGATAAGTATGCAGACAGGTGGACAACCGCCCCTATAGCATCTACCTCTTGTATTTTGTACAAATAATTTGCAATTCACTAAGTGACTAACAAGATCCCCTGTTACAGTGTCTTTCCCCAGTAATTCTAATCATTAAGCTTTTCAAGTAGTATCCTGTATCTATGGAATTTCAGGGGTCATCACAAAAGCTAGGACTCTGTCCTGTTGTAGGTCTGTCACATTGAAACTTAAGAGGAATGAAATATATTGAGTTCCATGAAAAATACTTCATACATATTCAAAACATGTGATTTATTGTTAACTGGATTTGTGTTCTGTAATATCCCAAAAATTATTGGTATGCAGATTTGAAAAAAAAAGATTAATTCTAAATTATCAGCAATAAACAAATGATGATAAAAGACATTTCCTATTAGAGAATTTAATATCCGTAGTAACCTTTGAAGCCTGAAGGTGATGTAAACATTATTTAAAAATTCAGTTTCTGTCTCACAGATAATTATGTACACCTGGTAACACCAAGTAAGTAATACTATTTAAGGAAGCAATCACTGTTTTTGTTCTTAGACTCATACAGAACCCATAAGTACACTCAGTAGGCAAAATGTAGGGCTCTTTTAAGTTAGAGCTGGCAGTACATGTAGTAACCACATTGATTTCCTGGATTAATGTTATTGACAGGAAACTGGTCAGAATTAAAATATGTCTATCACTAGGGCTTTGGACCATGAGACGGTTGACAGACATCTGTCTACACAGGATAATGTTGAAAATGTAGATGAACAATCGTACCCCCACATGTGGCTTGAAACCAAGACTCCAATACTTGAACAGTCCAAGATGACATTCCTTAGATTGCAGAACCACCAGTATCAGCACTATAATTAAGTTTACATCGTATAATTATGGGAAGTACCCATCACAACTTAAAGCATTAGCTTTCAGTATGTGCAGCTACTGTAGAAACATATACACATAACAGAACAATTCTTGTTTAATTGTCTTTGTTTTCATCTGACTCAGGGGGTAAGAAAACAAGCAATGATGAAGGAACAGTGGAAGATACAGATACAGCCTCTCGGAACAAACCTTTTTGGCATTCGATTTGGAAACGCAACACTTTCCCCCGACTAGTGCCAGCATTTGGCTTGCTTGGTAAGGTATCAATTCCATTTTAGTGACACTGGATCCACTCTGCAGATGGTTGTAAATGATTACTACATTATTATTTTGTTCAGCATGTATATGAGTCACTGAAGAATAAGGGCTGCTTTAAGAAACTATCTTCAGGATGACTATTAGGAATTATTTCACTTCTTTTGAGGACAGATGATAAGGATCTTCACTACTGACAGAAGATACTACTTGCATATCCATGGTAAGAGTGTTTCATAGACACCATGTTAGACAGTGATGTATTAATTGTTGAAGCAAATGAGTGTAATCAGTGTGCAGACATGACTGTTGATATTTTGTGCAACAATTCAGTTAACGTACATTTCTTTATACTTTGTGACAAAGAAATTGGAGTCTACCTCATCTATATACTATATTTTCATCTATTCAGTGTAACAGTATAAGCTGTGCTAAAAGACACAGTGCATTAGAAACAATGACAAAACAGCTGCGTGGCCTGATTATATTGTTATGGAATCCTAATTTCCATGGCAACCGAATTTCAGACAGTTGAGAACTGTGATTGCTTAGCCACAGTATCGAAGGAACAGCTGTAAAATCATATGTCAGCCAGCCAACAAGACCGTATTTGAAGGGAAGATTGATGTTTTCAGATATCTTCCCAGAATGCTTGGGATTAGGGAAGGTTCTTTCCTCAAATAAATATTTGGTGATTAAAGAAAATTTTTATGTCAACAGAACACTGTATTTCTAGAGCCTGTTTCAGATACAACTGAAGATTTACATCAATTAATGAAACCTGTAGGCTGGCACACCAGTAGGCATCTCAGTATACCGTATGTTTTTGCCTAACTTGCCTTCATATGTTGCTTCCATTTCATTTTATACATCTCCAACCTTTTCTAAAGTTTATTGCATTCCTTTTGCATTTGTGTTCTGATATTTGGTTGTAATGTAGTTGCCCCTTGAAGATGCCCAGTAGACACAATCAGTTAGATGAACTCCCCACCTCTTGTACAACCCAAGGTTCATTACCTTGATCACAGGCACCAGCTACTTGAATGTAACATTTAACTGTTAATTGTAATGTAGTGTGAATGTGATTATGGTTAATTTTATGTACAGGATAGAGGCAGTAGAGTGTGACAGTAATTAGAGTGTTACTAAGGGGGCATTAAGCGGCCTCCGTAGTCTAGAGGTAACGTTCCCACCTCATGACTTGTGGTACGCGGGTTCAAACCCGGCGGATGTCGTGGAATTTTTAAGGGCGGAAAAATTCAGGGAACAAGTCCTCCAGGAGGGACTTTAAGCCATGGGTCCCGTGTCCTAGCTTTACGGCACGTAAAAGAACCTCATGCCTCAAGGAGGCCTCTGAGCCAAATTATAAGGACATTTCTCGCCCAACAATAGTCTCTAACGCCTCTGATAGATGGGGAAAGCATTATAGATACCGCCAAGCCAGTAGAGGCCGAACTCGCTGGCTCGGTCAGGACTGATGGTACACACCAATATCGGTAGGGTATAGAGACGGGTAGAATATCATAGAGGGAAGCACAATGGACCAATACTGGTCTCAGTGCATGGGGAAACCCACCCTCTCCAATAACTAATTAACTAAGGGAGGATTAGCTTGAATAACAGGAAAGCAATTTTACTAGAAAAGAATAATATAGTGCAATTTATTAAATCATATTCATGTTTTAAAAATAGCATTTATTAATTTCTCTGCATTACATGAGACATTCTTGAGACCTTGATCCGAAATTGTCCATAACTCTTTGCAGTAATGTTCCACCAGTTGCTTTAATTTCATCAATGATATGCTCTTTCAACTCCGTGATGATGCAGGGTTTCTTCAAAGAAGTACGTTCTAATAATAATGACCAAAGGCAGATGTGCCACAACAGACTGTAACNGTTGTTCAAAGAATCCTATAGTAACTACTTCTTCAAAGAAGTACGGTCTAATAATAATGACCAAAGGCAGATGTGCCACAACAGACTGTAACTTTTAGTGTGGAGGCTTTACACAAACCTGCATTGGTTGTTCATGGCTCCAGTATTGGAAATTGTATTTGTTGATGTAGTGGAGAGAGATCAAACTGTGCCTTGTCAAATATAATCAGTTTATAAAGAATATCCAGTTATGAGTTCAAGCCGCTGAGGAAATGAATGCTGAAAGCCACATGAGCAGTTTTATCAGTTTGCAGTTGTTGCACAGTCTGACTTGTCTGCAGAAATTTGAGGTTATCATGCAGAATGCAATGAAAACTTCGGTCTGAAAGGCTGAACGCAGCTGATTGATGTCCAGCAGAATGAGTTTGACTGTAGATCACTGTTTCCCTAGCCATGCCAACATTCTCCAGCATGCAGCCTGATCATGAACTACCATTGAAACATTTACAAATTCTGCCTGCATTTTGAAATTTTTCCAACACACTGTAAGGTAATGCCACAGGCAGGAATTCTGCTTCACCTGTCTGCACAGAACTCATGTGGAAATCTCCTTTGAACCTGAAGTACTGATTTATGTTAAGTAATGTTGTAACTGTGAACATATGTTATGCCACCAGCCAGTTCTTCATGCTTGCTCATAGCTGTACTGTTGGAAGTAACTGCATAGATTGATGAACAGTCAACCCTCCCCCCCCTCCACACACACACAGACTTCATTGAGCCAGTTACCAGCACTATGAAAACTGTCATATTCCACTTCCACCCCTGTATTGATGCTTCCACCATTCACAATTGGTCAAAATAATTATAATAATTTATCTCCAAACTCTCCATGTATTATACCATGCATGTATCAGAATCATGTCTTGTTTGTCCTTGGTGTACACAAAATTGGTGTGTGGTGGTGTTATGCTGTGTTACTAGTACTGTTTTGGTACATGGTGGTACTCACAACCAGTGTTTTTCACCCCCCCCAAAACAAAAAGAATTAAAAATCCATTATATATATGTATAAAATGCTTAAGTATGTTTCCACCACTGCAGTGCTCGATATTTGTAGTTTTAGGAGCATAAAATTTGGTTTGTTCATGGGTAATTCAATGATGGCATAACAGCTATTCAAATTATTTAGCATCAGATGAGAAGGAAGAATGATGAACCTGAAGGAATTAATGTTAAAGTGGTCTGCTACAAAATATCTGGAAATTTGCCCACAGCGACTAAGGAAACTCATAAGACCCCAAGTTTTCTGATTCCTATTCATGATTTGAACTGGGTACCTCTCAAATATAACCCTGTAGTGCTACAGTGTGCTGAGCGACTTCCATCTGAATGTGGGATTTAGATGTTGTTACATTGGATTGGTGGCATGAAGTTGCATGGAATTCTTCATATACTGAACACATTACATTTACAAAATATATAGAAATTATATCCACCTTATCTTATGCTAAAAACAAAAGTGTGCATGTATACTCTGGTTTTCAAGTAGGTAAAGTGTAAATATATCAAAATGTGCAGAGGCACCGATTATTTTCTTTCATGTGTCATTAGGTATGCACCATGTTAGAATTATTTACATAAGTTATATATTTTAAAGAGGTTGTATAGTGCTTATATAAAGTTATTCTGCAGTTTTCAAGCTTTGCTGTTTTGTTATAGTTAGTGCCAAAAACATGAGTGGAGCATAAAATTGTAGAGAAGCTATGAAAGTTTACTTATGTTAGTGAAGTTCAGTATGGGTCCCACTCATTGCACATACCACACTCATCTCAGAATAACTGGAGTTACAATCTCATTTATATATCTGATTCATGCCTTCAGATTCTCCAAGTTGCTCATGTTCACTTTTGACAGCAGTTATTTTACGTTGTCTTATAGGTACAATTCCAAATATTAAGGTGTTCAAGGTTTCAGACTGGTTTGTCTTGGAAAATGCTCAGTTAGGCTTACAAATCTCTTGGTATATTTGAACTTTGTGCTGCCTCGAGTTGAAGAGATGGTCTAAATGAGCATTTCTCAGGGTGGTGAATTGGAAGAGGAGGCTTGAGACTGGGGCTGCTTTCATTTCCTAACCTTGTTCACTACACTTTTACTAATGAAAGTGGTGGTATCAAGCATTAAAATCAATGAACTGGTTAATTTAAAACAAAAATTCAGAGGCACTGTTAAGTCTGCAGGTCCAAATGCTCTTGCTCTGATCTGGCAATAGTTGGAATACCAGTGAGGCATACAGAGAAATGTTGAATTTAACTAAAAATGCAAGTATGCTTTTCACAGTTTCTCTTTATGTGTTTTGTATTTTTACCATTAATTATTACTAAATAGCTGCTTTCCACCGTGGGAAAGTACCCCAGTTTCCCATTGGATAAAAGATTTGGTTGGCCACAGAGCTGGTCTGGAAATTGTGGAGAAGTGAAAAATGTGTTCCTCTTTCCAGCAATCAGATCCATGTTCCTTTTTCATTCAGGCCTTAACCTGGCTTCTGTAGTGTCAGAGCTATCCTGCCTGCTAATGTATAGGGATCGTTTCCCAGTGTCTTAGTTATTAAGCAACAGTAACAGTAAAAGAAGCCAATCAGATTCTGGTCTTCTGGATTGTGACACCATGTACTCGTACCACGTAGTCATCTAGGTATATACCGATGTTTCAGAGGAACATGCTGCCTCCATCTTCAGAACAGAAGTGTGTAGGTTGAGGAAATTCCTGTTGTACACAGATTATAAAGAAAGTGGTCATGACACTTGCAATTTACCTGTGTAACTGAGGTATTTCCTAAACCTACATGCTTCAACCCAGAACAGTGCTAATTCAGAAGATCAGAATTGAACAGTTATCACCAAAAAAATCAGAAAACTTATAAAAGCCAAAAGTATTATGTCAGGAATTATTATTTCAGGAATGCATGGCATATACGTTTCCAAGTGTAGTAATGCTCTTTTGCTTAGAATGACCGATACCATAACCTCCCAGAATATTGATCTTTCCTCCTTGGACATCCTGTATATTTCCAGGGGCAGTAGTGCTTGGCCTGGTTCTGTTGCTTAACAAAAGAAGGCATTGGAACCATGTGGTATGTATGGTTCCAGGTATAATAGTGCTTTGCTTGTTGACATTACATAACAAGAAAGCCACTGGGTAATGTATATTTTATGCATTTTTAGCACAAGACACATAAAATGAATACATAACTGGGAAGTTGTGTTTGTGTGCATGTGCGTGGTTATAGGTGTGTGTGCACACACATACATCTGTGAGCACTTGTGTATGCATGTTTTATCACCAAAACTACTGAATGCATTTTGGTTAAACTTGATAGTAGGAGTCTACAGGTGCAAGTTATAGGATGGGTTTAATTATGATATTTATCAGTTTAATACAACATCTTCTTTACATGAACATCAAATCAAACTTTTAATTTTTTCAAGAATGACTCATACAGTTTGTATGAAATGAAACATATGTCTCAGTATTTGTTCTTTCATTTGTAGCATCAGGGTTGTCATGGTGGTGACTATGAAGGTTTCCTTCTTCTGGGATATGGTGCTATGTAGTTCAGTAGATAGGTACTAGTGTTTCAGTAGTACCTTTCACCTTTGCTCTAGGCTAGAAGCTAAGCAGATTGGCTTTTGGTAGGAGGTGCTCTTTGCCAGAACATTGTCTGTCCTGACAGAGATTTTTCATGTTTTTTCTAAGTCCTTTCGGGCAGATGCTGGGACAGTACCTCAATTAGACCACCACTGTTTCTTTCAGAATCCTTTCAGACTCATCATTCATCTGTCATCCTGCCATTTGACACCACCTAGTTTAGTTACTGATAGCAGCGTGAAATAAACCGCAAAAAATTATGCTAGATCTTGTACCCTAAAAATTGAGGTAGCCTATCCACAAAACTACATAGCATCACATCCCATACAACAGTGATCTTCATTTTTTAAAAAGTATTTGTTTAACAAAATAAGATAAGTATGATATATGACTTCCATGTTATACATGGTATATAGTAGTGTGAAGTATTGCAGGGGTACATTTGCAACTGCACTAAGTGAACATCAAGGCCAAAATTACTTTTGTAAAGTGTATATACACCTTTTGGCCCTTGTAACTGAGGAGAAAGGAGACAGCGCTATGTAAATGTGCATGGATTAAATAAATTATAGACTTTTATGACTGTCCATTGTCATTATTCCAAGAAGACACAGTAATGGTTTTATGTCAGCTTAAGTGGTAATGCTTGTTACATCAGGGGGTGCCCAATTTGGATCAGATGGGACACCAGCTACTACCATAATTGAGTTTATTCTTGATTTTTTCAGTTCCTCCAGGAAAATTAAATATTTATTGTGCACCCAACATTTATTGCAAAAGTGCAGACACAGTGCTTATTACAATTTGTAGAGAACCATGAAATAGCTAATATATTAAAGGTAAAGAAAAGTTAAAGCTATCCCTGTAACAGGCCATGAATGCCCATGGGGTTGTGAGGGGTTGAGGCTCCCACATCTTCTAGACATTTGGCTCAGAGATGGCAAAATGGTTGTCAGCCTTACGCAGCAGCCACCCTTTACCCCCCAGGAAGATTCCTGGTGCTTATTCCTGTTAGAGGTTGAGTCAACCCCAGGATGACTAATACATTAGTGAGAAAAATTATTATAATCTAATTGAACGTAAAGAGAAATGTAAAACATCCAAGTGATACAATATGAGTTGCTTCGCTACTTCTTACAGCAGAAACTAGTATTATGTTACAGCTATGTGTTAAGAACAGAAATGGAAATTTTAACTATATATATATGAGTTGCTGCTGGAAGTATCTCCCATAATGTCTGTGATCTGTTCATATAGGCTGAACTTGTAATGGAAAGCTCTACTGTTAATTAATTTGAAAGGAAGAGCAGTGACCTCATTAACACATTACAGCGAAATGCACTTACAGAAGACTTATACAGAAATATCAAATAATGCTGACTAGATAATTAGGGTTCAGACAAAACATTGGTAGCGAGATTTTACTAGGGTGCCTGGTGGGGCTATTTAGAAGTGAGGAAACCTTGCAAGAGAACCTCTGTAATTAAAAAGAATGTTAGATAGCTATAAGTTGTTCAGTTTTAACATAATTTATAGGTATATATAAATACATAAAATAAAGACTGTTATGAATTAATTTGGATACAAAATCTTAAATTCCGATTTGTGTTCTCAAGGGCCTGACTAATGCATTAAAACAATCTGGAAAGAACTCACTCACTGTTCTAATGCCCAGTTGTAAGTACAGTAACTGGAAACATGAAAAACTTGCTCTAGTGATCGCAAAACTTGCTTTATTTACAAAGCCTAAGTTTTTGTATTACAGTATTGTATGTGAAAGAGCAGAGAAATTAATTTAGTCATAATATTAATAATAGATGATCATCATTGGAGGTAGGACTGAATTTTTCCTCAGGACATACTTTTCCTAGTCTGGGTCTAGAGAGGAAAACCAAGATAGCTCACTTAAGGGCTGGACAGCCATAATTCAGTTCCTGGTAAGGGCAGGAATTTTTCTCACTATGTCCAGACCATATTTTTGGCCCACTGAGCCTACTGTCCATTTGGAATGCATGTAATTATACCTCCATGCCCCCATATATATCACAGCATGTGTTTAATTAAGCATAGGGATAACTTTACCTGATCTGGAGTATAAGCAGAATACTAATAAGACTGTAAGTTTCAGCACCAGTATATCAGTTTGGATTTGAGGAATTTGGAACTACTACCAAAACATTTAAAAAAAAATTGCAGTATACTTCAACATTCATACCTGAAATGCATAACATGTTGTTTGTGTGTATAATGAATCATGTTTAATTCTTAGGATTTGTGAAGTTTCTGGAGGGTTACTACATAATCCTCATAACAAAGAGGCGGCGTGTCGCATTCGTTGGGTATCACACTATCTACAAAATTGAAGACACTAGCATGATCTACATTCCAAACGATGGCATTCGTGTTAGCCACCCAGATGAACAACGTTATGTCAAGATGTTCCAAAGCATTGATCTATCCAGCAATTTCTACTTCAGGTACACCATCAAGAAAATGTACTTATTCTTCTTTTATGCAGGCCACCTCGTTTTGTTACGTTAGTGAAATCTAGGAGGTTAAGATGAGCTGGACTTGTATCTTTGAGGGATGGAGGACAATGAACAGCATGCAGAATTTTGGTGGGGAACCCTCTTGAGCAGCTGCTGTTTGGAAGACCAGGGAGGTGATGGAAGGATAGCATGGAGTATATCAGGTTGGGATGAAGCTAAACCTGGCTGAAGATGAAATGAGTGTTCACCTTCTCTTTACCTTCCATGCCACAGACTAATTATGGTGCACAAGGTTTTGTTTGAGCAATTGATAGTTTTCAGCAGGTCGGGAAATTCCTTCCATTTTTGGAACCCAAAGTTTCATCACCTTATTCACAAAATCTCTCAGTTGAATGCTATCCTGAGCCTGTAAATTCAAGTTCATGCTTCACACATCTGTTAGTTAGTTAGTTAGTTAGTTATTGGAGAAGGTGGGTTTCCCCATGCACTTAGACCAGTATTGGTCCATTGTGCTTCCCTCTATGGTATTTACCAGTCTCTATACCCTACTGATACTGGTGCGTACCATCAGTCCCGCCGAGCCAGCGAGTTCGGCCTCCACTGGCTTGGTGGTGTCTATAATGCTTCCCCCATCTATCAGAGGCGTTAGAGACTATTGTTGGGCGAGAAATGTCCTTATAATTTGGCTCAGAGGCCTCCTTGAGGCATGAGGTTCTTTTACGTGCTGTAAAGCTAGGACACGGGACCCATGGCTTAAAGTCCCTCCTGGAGGACTTGTTCCCTGAATTTTTCCGCCCTTAAAAATTCGACGACCTCTGCCGGGTTTTTGAACCCGCATACCACAAGTCATGAGGTGGGAATGTTACCTCTAGACTGCGGAGGCCGCTTTCACACATCTGTTACTCCAAAATCTATTTTAGTAATGTCTCCCTACAGTATCTACGAGGGTCCTACTGAAAATCATGAGCAACAATTTTCTGTAAAGTAACATGCTTTATTATTGACAAACCAAATACACCACCTCAATCTACAGACCTTTCTTTATTTTTCCACATAATCGCCACTTCTTTGTACACATTTCTCCCAGCATTCTGGGAGTTTGAAAATTCCCCTTCTGTAAAATTCCGTTCCAGCCATCCGAAGATACTGACGCACTGCTATCTGAATTGCCTCCCTTGTCTCAAAACGTTGTCCATGCAGCTGATCCTTCACAAATCCGAAAAGATGCTAGTCAGAGGGTGCAAGATCAGGGCTATAGGAGGGGTGTGGAAGAACTTCCCACCTCATCTTTGCAGTTGCTTCCAATGTGAGGCGAGCGGCATGGGGGTGAGCGTTGTCATGCAGGATGATGATGTTTNGAGAATGCAAATGGTGCCATTCCATACTCTGCCGTTTCATTTCAGGCTCGAAATGGTGAAACCAGCTTTTGTCACCTGTCACAATACAGAGCAAAAAATCATTGCCTTCGTGTAGATATCTCTGCAGCAGTTCTGAGGTGATGGCTTTTTGCTGACCTTTGTGGTCTTCAGTCAGTAACTGCGGGACCCAACAAGCACAAACTTTCCTATAGCCCAAGCTTTCAATCATCTCCTGTACTGCACTGTGCCCTATTCCAAGTTTTTTGACTGTTGTGTCCACAGTCACACACCTGTCATCTTGAATGATCTCATCCACTCTTTCCTTGTTGTGTTCAGTTGAGGCTGTTCGAGGACGACCACTCCGAGGCTCATCTTCGATGCTGGTGTTCCCATCTTTAAAATGTTTCACCCATCTTCAAACACTGCTCACACCCATGCACACACTTCCATAAGCATGCTGTAGTCTCTGGTGAATTTTTGCAGCAGGGATTTCCTCTTTCACAAGAAATTTGATGACAGCACGCTGGCGAAACAACATATTGTTGTCGGCCATTTTGTTGGAAGTGATACTGGTCACATGATGCAAGCTATTGACATCACAAGACACTCAAGGTTAACACAACAGCTGGTTCCACCTACCACCCTACTCTCTTTTGTCTGCTGTTCCCAGGTTGCAAGCAAAAAAAAGTTGCTCATGACTTTCGGTATGACCTACATAGTTCTCCTGAATTGTGTCCTCCTGTGGAATTTTCCAACCAAAATTTTGCATGCTTGTTTTCCCCACGATTATTGCTTATCCTACCCATTTCATCCATCTGGAACTAATCACCTTAATAATATGAGTGAATCATATAAATAGTGAAACACATCATTATGTAATTTTATCTGTTCCTCTGTTACTTCATCTAGGGTATTTGTACATGAGGTAACATTATTTCTTTGTAAAGAGAGGCAAAATAGTAATATGCTGACAGAGCCATTTCTTGTTTCACAGTTATAGCTATGATATCACACACACCTTGCAGAACAACATGTCCCCACCCCGAAACATCATTCCAACATCCAGTCATGGAAACAATGCAGCTAAAACTGGAGCTGTTCCTGAAAGCAAGACATCAGGTAATGAAGTACATCATTTGTGTCAACATCCAATGATTTTTCCACTGGGACTGCCCACACTATGACAGAGCCTCAACCATCCCTCTTGGCTTTTCCCTAAATACTCTTCCTGAATTTACATTCACTCCTTTGTATATCATCCCCCACTTTGTCTCCCCACATTGTTCATAATATCCATGGTTTCATCACCATCTTCATTTTTGATAATCTCTTGAGGGAATCTTTTGTTTCTCATACAACTGAATCTTTAATCTGCCCAACTTTTGCTCTTGTTTCTACTTTCAGGTATTGCTTAACATCCTAGTTTCATAGTGGATTCCTTGTATTTCTTTCCTTAATACTTCACAGGAAGTATAACTGGAGAATGGAAATGTTATGTCTTGATTGAGTGTTCTAACATTTATTTTCTGGGCATAGCACTAGTGTAATGATATCCAGTTGGCATGCTAATGCTCTTACGACCATGTTAAAATCTGGCTGCTATCCCCATAGTACTGTGGATCTGTTTGTAATCTGCTTACATCCACAAGTAAGGAACATGTTTATGTAGTTTGCAGTTATCCCTGTTGCTGGTGAAGGAGAACATAACTAATCCGGAATATAAATACTTATACTTTATTGTCTGGTTTAAGTTCACTGACATTTGAGAGGTACATACTGCCTCCATCTTCAGGATAAAGAGAAGTCAAGCAAGGAGCTGCAAGAAGCAGGGGACAGGGAGCTAACAAACATTATAAATAATTTATTCACACTATACTATCCTACCTCTGCTTTGTATTCTGAAGTAGCTGTGTAACATACACAATAAGTGGAGTCGGGAGTGGACCCCATTCATCTTGTTATAACCTGTTATACTGAATAAAAATATGTAACTTGCATTTCCATCAAAATGTCAGTTTAATTTATTTTAATTTATTTTTTATTTTTGTGTGTGTTTCTGTACTTTCCCCGTTCTGTGAAGCACAGTAGACCACTGTAGGTCGCGGTGCAAAGGCTGAGAAGGCCTACACCTCATACATTCATTCCCCGTTCTTTGTATAAGAATATAAGAACATAAAAATGTTTATAGTGATATGTTGTTATTAGCATTTGAACATCTCCTCTTATCAGCTGAATTGGCTTTCTTCTCAGACTTTCTGTGACCTGTGGGTCACATGTTACCAACTCCTGATTTCAGTATGAACAAATGCATGTACAGGCATAAAACAGGGAAAGTGGGCTTGTATTAATAAATGGGTGTTCATGCAACACTTAGTACCTTAGTATGTTGAATATAAGACACACATTTTAAACATATGTCCTGTTGAAAAATTGAGGTGTGTCTTAAATTCAAAGAATGTGAACCTCTCTAATTTTTTTCATAAAGCTCACATTCCAAAACTGGTTGCCTCTTAAATTCGAGGGCATCTAATATTTGAAGTAATACCATGTATAAAATGAAATGTGCTTCAGATGGAGGAGAAAGTAATCCAGTGCAAGTGGCAGATGACTTTACATTTTGGAACTTTCTGCCAGATCACCAAGAGAAAAGGTCAGTACACAGTAGCATAATATCTTTATGAGATACATGTACTGCTGCCAGCAAGCCTGTAGTAACCGTACCATGTGATATAATCATTACATCTATATTGGAGTTAATGCCACTCATTCATTCATCAGTAATTTGTCAGAAGACAGGTCCACAGTCTGTGACTGGGGTTGGTTGTCTCGAAATTTTCATTACTTTTGTATCCTCCATATTCGTTTCCATGCCATAGCACATTCCAATTTCAATTAGTCTATCAATCATACCCTGTAGCACAGTTTCTTCCTTAGCCATTAACACAAGGTCATCTGCATATTTCACAGTTTGAATAATTTGCCCTCCTAATTTGAAGTCTCCAAGCCCATCCAGAGCTTCTTTGGTAAGGTAAGCCACTAGTGAAAAAAATATGTATATTTGTAGTTATTCAATAGTGCTGTCAGTAGCATAGACTGTATAACATTGAATGACTGGATGATAGTGAATAATGATTTGGAAGAGAGATGGAAGGAAGCAGCCATGGTCTAATTTAAGGTGCTATTCCAACAAATGTCTGAAGTGACTGGCAAAACAATGACAAACCTTAATCAGGATATTCGGTGTCCTGGTCAAGATTTGAACTAGACACGTCCTGAATCAACAGCATTGCTGCTTGAATGAACTTGGTCACTGCCACTACTGAAGTGCAGGTGAAATTAGTTTAGAAGGAATAAGTGTAAGGCTTATCACAGTAAACCAAATTCCCCTTCACAGGCCAGCTTGTATCCTTATCTCTTCTTGACCTTCTGAGACCCTTGTGCTCAGGGAAATTAATTGTATTGTATTGTATTTATTACACATTCTAGCACATCCATACAAGGCTGAAGCCATTGGATACAGAACCTGTCACACCACAAGCTTGCCAAATCAGCAAGCAGTCAACAGAACAGTGCATATAAATCCACAACAACAAATCAAGCATATGAAACCCTACACATCACTGCAACTACATAACCTACCATTACTTACTTACTTACTCATGGAGCTGAGTCAAACAATGGGTCATAGCTAAACAAGAAACTATCCCTAATTAAAATATTCATCTAAAGTGTAATAGGATTTAGTATGTAAAAAAGCATTTAAAGCTGCTCTAAATTGCTTAATATTATGAATTCACTCTTCCTTAAACAGAGACTTAATCTCAATAACCTCTCCATTAACTTTTAATTCTTGAATAATGTCTACTTTGGTTAAGTTCCCAGTTAATAGTTTTGTAATGTCCCAGACAGTTCTTATTTATTACCGGAATTTAATACCTGCTTATTCTAATGCTTTCTTTTAGCTTTCCTTATAACATTTTTTAGTGTCTTACAATACTGTCTATAATGATTCTTCAAGGCCTCATCATTACTATTCCTGCATAATAAGTAGAGATCTCTTTTATGCCTACAAGAGATACTTATGCCAGGGGTAATCCATGAATTATTATTTGATTTAATTATCTGTTCTTGTAGAGGAAAACTTGAATAGAATATTCTGAGAAATAAGTTAAGAAAAGAATTATACATTGTATTTATGTCATTAGCACCAAAGATTGAGCCCCAAGTTTCAAAACTCAATTTATATTTGAAATCCACCTCAGTAGCCTGATCAATTTTCCTTATTGTTTTTTCCCCTTGACATTCCCATTCTTAATAAACTCTTTAACTTCTGTTAAAACAGTTAATTGCACATCATGATCAGAAAGCCCATTACATAAGGGATATATTGCATAATTCCCCTGCAGAGACGCATCAGTAAATATATTATCTATTGCATTTGCAGATCCATTTTGTGATCTTGTTGGAAAATTCACTATACTCGATAAATTGACTGGAGCTAATAACAAATCCATTTTCTTCTTTTTGTTGTTATCAGTTAGATAATTAACATTTATATCACCACAAAGAACTATTTTAGTACAAAGTGGATAATTTTCAAGTCCAGTGTGACATACAAGTTTACAACACTTCAGTCTTTATTCACCTTACATGTTTCGATTCAAAAGAATCATCCTCAGAGGCGCGCCACTATGATCAGGAAACACTGTCACATAAGATGTTTTAAAAATATGCACTTAGGCTATGAATAGTGCTCACTATATAAATTTTGTTATTATCACAGTTAGTTTTGATGTTTGTCTTAGGCATTCACGATGACGCTTCTTGAAGTGTAGATTTACATATGATGCCGTTTCTTTTAAGTGTATTTGCTGGGTATTCTGATTGAGATTTTCCACTGCACGCGATATGATGTTCACTTTTCCATACAGTAGCCTCCCAATGTATTTAAAATTGTATTACAATTTTCTTTTGTATGTAAAAAATTGTTTATTATGTTAAAATATCATGAGCCAACTTGGGTCATGTTGTTTTCCTCCTGATGATGGGAGATGTCGTTTATTTCTCTTGATTGCATGTTCTTATTATTAGTCGTGTAGTTTACGTGCGTGAATATCTGTGTTTAACATTGTGTTTGTATGTGTGTGTTTTTTTAAAGGAGACATAAATAAAATACAGCATAGCCCAGAACAAAGTGAATATATCAGGAACAAATCAAAAATACAAATAGTAGAAAGTGAAACAGTATAAATGAAAGCTAGTAAATCCAAAGTGGTCCTTGCATCTACCACCTTGAGGCACATCTCCACATATGGGGAACACAGCAGAACTTACCTTGGTAGATGGCGCATGGACCAGCTGCTCACCCAGGAATAGAAAAAGGGCAGAACACTTGAAATATAGATCCCTAAGATAATTTAGAGTATACCTTCATATTCATGATCTCTGCAAGCAATTTTCCTGAGGCCCAGGGATAAGCCTCAACAAAGGATGGAAGGTCATGGGAAGAAATGGGTGGAAGGGGGGTGTATGTGCTGCAGGTACATAGACGGGGAGATGGAGACCAAGGTTGGTTTGGTTCATGCAGGCTCGTTCGTCACGTATGGTACAATATCAGATTTTCTCGCCTAAACTCCCCATAATCCTGTCATTTTTCATTTCTTGTACAAAATCACTGCTGTTGACACCATGCTGAGAATTAAGGCATGGAAGAATAACATTTCATCAGATTCCATTCCTCAGCGGGCTGATATAGGCTATGGAAAGATGGAAAACACGTGATTTTCCTACAGAGTATTTTTCACTATCTTACTTATGTAGAATGTATAAAAGTTAGTTAAACTCTTCTTCCGTCTTGTATAATTATTTTCAGTGAAATGTGGATGCATAAATGAAAAGCCAGTAATTATCTCTTGGCACCCCATATTTTTTTTCCTTGTCTCTCTCCCTCTGTCCATACTTTTCATCTGTCATTAATACTGTGAGTCACTTGTGTAAACCATTTCTGTTAACATTTCCATGTTGTTCCAGGGCTCTTCTAGGTATTTTATAAACATACATTCATTCTTTTAATATGCGTAATCCAATAATTATTTCATCTCATTTCAGTATCCAGAATGTTTCAAGTTCATAATGTTCATGTTTTGTAGAGTTGTGATTTCAGAGTTCTCTTAAGGGCTTGTTGGTAGGTTACTACATTATTTGCATGGGTGAATATAAACATTATAAAAAAGTATTCATTTTTCTTTGATGGAAATATGTACAGTACATTAAGAAATTTGTTCTTTTGTTGTTTAAGTGGGCTACAAGCTGCTTTATTGAATTTAGATGTTTTTGACAATTTTTATAGAAGATGTTGCACATATTGTCTTGTGAGTTCCCAAATAATTCTGTCTTTGCACATATTGTAAGATAAATTAATTTAAATTTTGTTCATTGGCAGGCCTGATGTTAATGATGTTAATCACAGCAAGAACAAAACAGTAGATTATGGGGTCCGCAATAAGCCTCACAGGCGATTTGTGTGGAATTCCCATCTTCTGGAGAAAATAGAAGGAACTCTCCATCCTGATTGGATACTTTATGTGACACATGGCTTTGTTGGCCAGTCTAACATATGTATATATGGCCGCTCTATGTATGTGACCATAATAGCTCGCCGTTCAAACAGATATGCTGGCACAAGATTTCTCAAACGGGGCGCTAACTTTGAGGTACGTCATACTTGTGATTGATGATACCAGAATGAAAGCTGATAAGATGTATATCTTTAAAAGGAATTGATTGTTAGACCTGTAACCATTTGATCAGAGCTAAGAGCTGAATTGCTGAAAATTTATATTGAAGGACATAAATGTTGCATTAGTAGCTTCAATGGCATTACAACAAATACTCAACCAAAATATTTCTTTAACTGTTCAGCGTGGTTTGACGTGTATGTTTCGTCAGGTATTTAAATCGTCTGGGGGGGTTCGACATGTATGTTTCGTCCAGCTGCACACCTATGTTATAACGCCCATAATAATTGATGGTTTTGCTGTAGATTGTTAGATTTTTCGCTGGCCTGTTGTCACAAGAACAGAGTATAATAAGCCACGACTTTTATCTGCACTAAGTCATCGTTACATATGCCTGTCTTGCAGCAAAGTTCCTGTTGCTCTTGCGAGCGGTTTCTTCGTTCTACTGTTATGAATGGCGTGTTTTCTTTGCTATGAAGTTATAAACAGCAGAGACGTGATATGTGCTGTGTTTATAATATCATATTGCCCTGAGCTGGCCACACTAACACACTCAATTGGAATTCTTAGAAGAGGGATGTCCAAAAATTTATTCTTGCAAGATCGATTGATTTCGCACAGTACATAGCACCCAGTTCTTAGAAAAACGTCACGAATTAAGGCAGAACACTGTGGTCACCCCCTATGACGATACTGGTGTGTGTGGGGGGGAAAAGAACTCATTCCTTCATGTATTATCGCTCCAGTTGACGCCATTTTATCGTACTGACCTTGGTGGTCGTTTCGATGGATGACCATAAATATTTTTTTTTGGCCCAGCTAAGCTCTGCTTTCGTGCACTACATACCAGCCAATTCTTAGAATACCTTCATGAATTCTGTGGTCACCCCTACGACATC
>NW_019740661.1:224799-226254 GCF_002891405.2 Cryptotermes secundus
AGATACCGGGCGCTCATATTATAAGGTAAGGTTATAAAAACCATCTTTTAAGATCATTTTAGTGAAAGTTTCATCCTTCAAGGCGTACCATTCACTGCTCAAATACTAAACAACCTGCTTCCATTGCCGAGATACAGGGCGCTCATATTATAAGGTAAGGTTATAAAACCACCTTTTAAGATCATTTTAGTGAAAGTTTCATGTTCCTATCTCATATAATTTAAGAACAATGATGAATAAATCATTTTTGAGCAAAACTTAAATGGACGGCTGAATATATT
Source organism: Cryptotermes secundus (assembly GCF_002891405.2). NCBI lineage: Eukaryota > Metazoa > Arthropoda > Insecta > Blattodea > Kalotermitidae > Cryptotermes > Cryptotermes secundus. The sequence continues at coordinate 225,081 of NW_019740661.1, forward strand.
ACCGCCGGAGAGACGGCCGCGGAATTTAAATCACCGCGTGAAAGGGTTAAATAATTTAATTAAATTTTTGTGTTTTTTTAAACTGTCAGAGACTCTCAAGCTTGTTGACTTTGTGTATGTGTATTTGCATGCATGCTTGTGGGTATGTATGTTACAAATAATGACAGTGGCATTTTGGAACCTGAAATCTTTGATCAACTGTACTTTTCTCTGTTTCTTGTTACTTCCTCAGTCTTTGGTCCAAATTGATGAGCCATTCCTTTTCTTGAATTATATCACTTTAAAAATAGTTAAACTTGTTCTGTGGCATTGTTTGTAAAATATTACTGTGTAGCTCAGTACTGAAGACTGGGTGGTTACTAAAAAATGGAACATTAAAGTGAATTGCACTATTGCAGGGTGATGTAGCCAATGAAGTGGAAACAGAGCAGATGGTTCATGATTCATGTGTGTCATCCCTCTCTTCTGGACGCTTCAGTTCCTTCGTTCAGTTACGAGGCTCAGTTCCATCACATTGGAGCCAAGATATCAGCAAAATGGTGCCCAAGCCTGCCATAAGTTTTGACCTGAGTGATCCTTTCTGTGAGACTGCTGGTAAGGTAATGTGCTTACTGTTTGGTCAGTGTTATGTCTCCAAGTGTGTTGAAGGAACATGGAGGAAAAGGCACATGTTCTTGAGTGGTGTGCAGTAAAACCAAGAAACAACCAACCGACCCAACCAAGTAAACATGGTGTGTGTGTGTGTGTGCGCCAGTGCATGTCCGCCCATCCATTATTTTATATACAGGATGTCCTAGGAGGAATGGACCAAACTTCGGGAGGGTGTTCCTTATGTTAAAGTATGCCGATATAACCCAAAACAGCTGTGTCCAAAGTTGAACGGTTACGGAGATAATGGCCCGAAAAAAGTGTGGTCTTCTGGCGGGTCCACGCACTATACCTGTCAGCTGGCATGTCTTATCTGTTTCTCCTTGAGTGTCGTGATTCACACTAGCAGTAAGCTCATGCGCTACCTACAGAGTACGTTGTGGTGGGGTCATGATTAGTTGTGTGATGAGTTGCTGAAATGCCTCTTGTGTTTTCACACGTGGAATATTGTGATATGCATTTTGTGTGTGGATTTTGTGGTGGCAATTCACGTGCTGCTGTTGAAGAAGACCAAAGGCGTGTTGCC
>NW_019740661.1:227025-266580 GCF_002891405.2 Cryptotermes secundus
GAAGACCTATGTTTTTAAATTTTAAATGTTATAAATAAGTGCAGTGTAACAGATACGTGAATGTATACACCTGATGATGGCCGTTTAGGGCTGAAACATGTAGTGTATAGAGAACAAGACTAAAGACCTATAAATATAGTTTGCACTTAGGACAGAGTTATATCATATATCATGTGATTAGTTTTTATACTATGAGGAGCGTTCCGTATAGTATAATGCCTCCTATTTTTGTTAATGAATATTACAACAGATACAGAAAGCATAATAATGCAGTTAAATAGAGCAAGATTTCAGCTACTTACGGTTATTTTTCCACATAATCACCACTATTCGTTATGCACTTTTGCCAGTGATGAACAAGAGCCTCTATGCTGTGCCCATAAAAGTCTGCACCATCAGAGGCTAGCCACTTTCTTACAGCTGCAATGATAGCATCGTTGTCTGGAAAATGTTGCCCACATAATCCATCTTCCATAGGCCCAAAGAGATGGAAGTCTGAAGGTGCTAAATCAGGGCTATAAGGTGGATGTGGTAGGACAGTCCAGCCAAACTTTGCAATGTGCACGGTGGTCGCCAAACTGGTATGGGGTCTAGCATTACGTGTTGCAAGCAAAAGGTTGACTGCTTCTCTGGCCTGACTTGGGAAATGTGGGCTTTCAGCTTAGTCAGCATCATCTTGTAGCGTTCAGAATTGACAGTCTCACCAGGCTCCAGGAAATCCAACAAAATCACACCCCGCCTATCCCAGAAGACCATGCACATCACTTTCCCTGCCGATGGCTATGTCTTGAACTTCTTTTTTCTAGGGGAATCTGGATGTTGCCACTCCATGGACTGTCTTTTGGATTCTGGCTCATAGTGGTGACCCCACGTCTCATCTCTGGTAACGATGCTGTCCAGAAACGTGTCACCTTCAGCTGGTGCAACAGGTCGTGACAGACTTCCATTCGCTGAGTTTTGTGGTCTTGTGTAAGCATCCACAGGACCCACCTGGAACAAATTTTGTGATGATCCAGCTTTCCCAGCATCGTTTCCAATTCATTACAGCCGATATTGAGCTGTGCAGACAGTTCCCTGGTCGTTATCCGCCAGTCTGTACTGATGAGCTGATCGAGGTGCTGTTCATTGTGAGAAATGGCAGCTGAGCAGGGACGCCCAGGGCGTGGCTTGTCATGCACTTCACTTTCGCCACTGTTGAAACACACTACCCACTGCCTCACTGTGCTGACATCCACTGTATCGTCTCCGTACACCTTTAGCAAGCGTTGATGGATGTCAATAAGTGCAATTTGTTCGACAGTGAGAAATTCAATAACACATCTCTGTTTCATAGGCACTTATATGTCAGACGCCATTTTGGTAGACTGCTCTGCTGTCGCTATCTGTTGCACAACAACCAAACTAACTAACTAATTTTAATCTTAAACAACAAAGTTTTTAAAAAACTTTAAAAAATGTTAATACCAGGAAGGCTGCTGTGACTGTGAAAAGTTGAACATTGTGTACATTGTGTGTTCAGACATTATATGTGTATGTATATAATTTAACACCTATTGTAATAGTAGTTTCCAGAAAAAGTATTGATGACCTCTGAGGATGATCTGTAGGGATCGAAACATTAAGGGTGATGAGTCCTCAAGTGATAAAACTTAAATAGTCACACTGGATGGTGTTGTTTTTGTCTTTGAAACTAAGAGTACATTGGCAGGAAGGTTCAACCTTTACTACAACACCACCAACATCCAGCTCAGTTGTTACATATTAACACAAAAAAAAATAGGAGGCATTATATACAGAACACCCTTCGTATATGAAGTGGACTGAGGTTTTTCAATTTTCCTCAGTCGGATACAATTGATGCAGTATAGTCTAGCTACTGAAAGTGTATATAAAAACCCAAAAATACATTTAAAAATGTGTCATGTGCAGGTGAGCACTTCAACCAGCTGTTACATCGTTATGGCTCGCCAATCATCATTCTGAATCTGGTTAAGAAACGTGAGAAGAAGAAGCACGAGAGCATGCTGAGTGAGGAGTTCAGCACTGCAGTCAAGTACCTTAACCAGTTCCTGCCACCCAACCATCACATACAGTACATAAGCTTTGACATGGCACGCATGAACAAGGGGTCAGTATAGCCATTAGCACTGCTGCTTCAAAAAGGAAAAAATTAATTCCACTGCAGTAGTAATCATTCGTATGATCGGATAATGTACGAGGGTCGATCAATAAGTACCCGTGTTTGAAGACAGGTGGCGTTGCTGAGGGAAGTTGGCTTTACCGTCGTGTACTGCCATCTGTCAAACGACCCCATACTAAATTTCAGACTGATTCATAGGTTAGTTTTTATTTGGCAGCCAGTTGCATCAGACGTGTTTTGTCTTTCTTGATACAATGGAGAAAGTGCAATATCGATCCGTAATTCGCTTTTTATTTTTGGATGGAAAAACATGCGAAGAAATAAAAGCGAAGTTGGATGCCGTCTATGGGGACCCTTCACCATCTATGACAACCGTGAGATATTGGTTCAACGAATTTAAACGTGGTCGTACATCTNATTTCAGCATTGCACTATCGTGTAGATTCATATACTGTATTATGGATGATTAATGAATGAATTGGAAAAGATGTAGATTGAAGTAGTCATTTCCTAATGTGAGGTACTATCCTGACATTTTCCTGGAGGGACTGAGGAAAACCACAGAAATCCTCAGACAGGCTAGCTGGTCTTAAGGCAGAGATTTCAACCGAGGGTTATCCAGATATTAAACAGGAGTGCTAACCACTCAACTGTGACATTCAATGTAATACAGGTAAAAGAAAAGACTCTGCATTTTGTTATCTACTCACAAATGAAAAGTTGGTGTATCACTGCTTTATCAGTAATATAAAGGGGATTTTTATACATCTTATGAAATTTTGAGAATGCTTTAGTTTATCATAATGTTCTGTTCCTTTGTTTTCTTATATATTACGCTACTGTAGAAAGGATGAAATCACATGTGAGAATTCCTTTATGTTGTAAAGAACTGGCTGTGAATACATTATAATGGCCACTATCTAAGTTTGTGAGCCCTTCTGCAGAGAAATTAGACTTGAATGTGCAGCTAAAGGGAAGGAATAGTCATTGAGACACTGTTTATTGTTTCATGCATGCTTTATTGCAGAAAGGAAGCAAATGTAATGGGACGTCTTGCTCAGATAGCTTACAGTGCTGTCTGTAAGACAGGAATATTTCAAAACCAAAAGCCGTACCACTCACAGAATCCACAGTCCATCTTGGGGAAACCTCTCAACGGACAGCATGGTATAGAAAGTCGCATCCAGACTGGAGTGATTCGTGTGAATTGTGTGGACTGTCTTGACAGAACCAACACTGCACAGTTTGCGATTGGGAAATGTACGCTGGGTTTCCAGGTATGTTGTACTAGTAACATTAATGGGTATATTATAGTTTCAATCCATCAAGACCATTAGACTAGCCCTTCACACGTCATGTTCCCCCAGGAGACTGATTTCGCAACCATATTTCAGAAACATAGCTGAGGAATATATTTGGACCTGAGTAGTAGTAAATAGCAGGAGGATGGTGAAAATTAATAATTTATACTATTCAGCAGGAGTCAGGATACCTTAGTTGGTATAACGACTGGCTACAGGCTGAACAACCAAGGGGTCTGAGTTCGAATCTCGGTAGTGTCAAGAATTTTCTATTCTCCATGTTGTCCAGACTGCCTCTGGGGTCCACCCAACCTCCTATGCAATGGGTACCAGGGGCTCTCCTGGGTGTAAAGTAGCCGGGGCATGAAGCTGATCACTCACCTCCAGCTAGTGCCAAGGTCAAGAAAATCTGAATCTATACATCTACTATGCCTTCATGGCATAGTGATTAATTAGTTAAGCACAGGGACAACTTTATTTTCTCACTATTCTCCAGATATTCTTAGTGTAACTGAATTGGAGAGAAGAAGATGGCGGGACTTGTTGCGATGCATAACTAACATGTTGCTAAATGAGCACTGACAGTTTGAACAAAGTCTCTAGCCAGATCCAGTTTTATATTACTTCAAGTATACACCTTGTAGTATGAGAGTGTACTGCTATAAAGTATGTAGAACTAATGTATGTTGTAGTTGTGTGCCTTGGGAGTATTGGAGTCGCCTGTATTGGAGTTCGATTCTGACTGTGTAAGGATGCTTGAGGAACTGTACGAGGATCATGGAGACACATTGGCCCTGCAGTATGGGGGCTCCCAGTTGGTCCACCGCATAAAAACTTACAGAAAAACGGCTCCTTGGACTTCGCAGGGCAATGACATAATGCAAACGCTCAGTCGTTACTACAGCAACACATTCTCAGGTGAGATAAGATTTATGTTTCACTGGCATAATATTTATACTAAGTTAACAGAAAATCATTCAAGGGTTCAGATTTTATTAATGGGAATGTAAACACATAATACATAAACATAAGCATGCAAGAAACAGCACTGGTCTGAAAAGGAATTATGCAAAGATATTGCATATACTTTCTCATATACGTGGTCTGACAATAAAGTTCACGAACTCGTCATGGTAAAAATGCTACATACCTCACTGTTGAATATCACTGTAGTCTCCTTCAAAGTATTCCCCTTGAGAAGCTATGGACCAATGCCAGGACATAGTCCACCCTTCAAAAGAATTTTGAAACTGGTTTTGTGGAATGGCCTTAAGAACTGCTATCATATTACTTCTGATGTCATCAGTGTCATCAAAATGCCTTCTTTTCAACATTTCCTTTATCTTCATGAACAGAAAAAAGTCACTGGGAGCTAGATCCAGTAAATATGGAGGGTGTTCCAGCACAGTTATTTGTTTACTAGCTCAAAACTCCCTCACAGACATTGCCATGTGAGCAGGTGCATTGTCTTGATGCAAGATCCATGAGTTGTTGACGGAAAGTGTGGGACATTTCCATCCAACGTTTTCAAGCAGCCTTTTCAGTACTTCCAGATAGTAAACTTGGTATTCCAGCATCATCAAACCATACTGAGGTTTCTGTCCACTGCTGCCACAGCAAACCCACAATGGCAAGTTTGTGATCTTTATTGTCATACCTCGTACATGGTACACTTGACCTTAAATACTTTACTTTGGAAACAATTGTTACTTAGTAGACCATTGTTGATTACTGAATACCAGGTAAAAGGGACATTCATCCCACTAGTAAAGCCATTCTCAATAAAATTGACATCTCACATTTTGTTTCTTAGTGCGCATACCATGGAGCCAGGATAGTGCAGTCAGTATTGCAACTGGCTACAGGCTGAACAACTGAGGGGTCGGGGTTCAAGTCCTGGTAGGGTCAGGAATTTTCTCTTCTTGACATTGTCCAGCCCAGCTCTGGGGCCCACCCAGCTTCTTATCAGATGCTGGGGGCTAAAGTAGCTGGTGCGTGAAGCTGATCTCTCACCTCTAGCTAGTGCTGTGGCCAAGAAAACCTGAATCTATACATCCACTCCCCCATACATGTTCATGGCATAGTGCTTAATTATTTAAGCACAGGGACAACTTTACCTTTTAGTGTGCATACCATTGTTTCCCTGAAGGTACCATCTACACACACACACACACACATCTATAGAGGTGATTTCCATAAATATATGAAATTTAATTACAATTGTGGGAGGTTTATATTCACTGGGGAATGACCTATGGCAGATAAACTCTTAAATACTGAATATTAATAAAATCTATCCAACTGTTCAGGCACTGGCAAGACACACATTCATACATCGAGACAGCCAGACAGCACTCCAGAAACCACTTTTTCATTTTCAGGGGTCTAATAGCATGTAAGTCTGTCAGTATCTCAAGATCAGGTTTCTTTTCACAATCATGATACTTTCTTATATATGAAACAGTAATGAAAATTATTCACCTTATGTTAACAGAATGCTTGTCTCATATATAACACAACCATACAGATAAAACAATGTAAAATCTTTTACCTAAAATTCTGTCATTTAACCCAAAAGATCATGATCATCTGTAGATGTAAAGAAATCTGTTATGAACCTTCCCTGCACAAAGACATAAAATGAACACATGATCAAGAAGGTTGTGTTCATTATTTATTTATTTTTTTTTTTAATTTTAAATGTTATCAGCATTTCAGTAAAATATATTACTTGGTGGTTGTACACTAAATGTGGTCAAATATATTCAAAATATTCTTCATATTGGTATAATATACAACTAGTAACTTTATGTAAAGCTCAAATAAAACACAGGCAGTTTTCTCAAACATTGCATGTTGTACAGAAAAATGTAATGTAGAGTATAGGCATCATTAAGGTCTGCAACTTTTTTTAAATACTTTTTACGTGTAGTATACATCCAACAGAATACAAGGAAATGTAGTATGGTATCTGTAGTGTGATTTGCTTTGCAACACTAGATCTGTCTCTGCAGTAATGCAGAACTGCAGAAAATGGATGGGGAAAATAATTATCTTTAGATTCTTATATGAGGACTATTCAGAAAGTAACCTCAGTTTATATTAGGCAACTAATGTAGGAATTGTTTTCTGGGACAGGAAATGTTTGCTTATGGTGAAATTCATGCAACAAGGGGCCACAGTAATGTCAGAAGTGTGTTGCAAAATGCTAAAGAAACTGCCTAGGGCCATTCACAACAAAGAATGTGGAATGCTGACATACAGTGCACCCATAGTGCTCCTCCATGACAATGCACTTCTGTGTACAGCTGCTTGCACTCAAGCACTGCTGGAGAATTTCAACTGGGAGTTCTTTGACCACCCTCCTTACAGCCCTGAGCTCACTCCAAGGGACTACCACCTGTTTACCTACCTGAAGAACTGGTTGGGATCACAGAGCTTCATAAATAATGAAGAGGTGATTGGAAGGTGTCAAAACATGACTGAGATCACAGGCGGCGGATATTTTTGACACAGGCGTACAAAAACTTATTCCCTAATATGTCAAGTACCTCAGTTCTGGAGGTGACTACGTTGGGAAGTGGTATGAATTTTTTGTATATAACAACATTTTTTCATTGCTTGTTTTATTAACAGTTCACCAGAGATTACTTTCCAAATAGCCATCGTATATTTGTGTTGTGTAAAGTATTTAAAAGTGTTATTAGGACTTACTATTGATGCTGGTGCATGGTGTGATGTTAGAGTAATTTCTTTGTTCCACAGATGCAGAGAAGCAGCACACGATAAACCTGTTCTTGGGACTGTTTGTTCCCAATGAGAATAAGCCTCCCATCTGGGACCTGATGACAGACTACTGTCTCCATCATCCACAAGCACTTGGGCAGAAGAAGATGAGAAGGTACCTTACTTATTCTGTAGTATCAGACAATATCAAAAGTAGTTTTGCAACTCTGAAGACATGCAGAAAATGATCATTGTATGCAGGAGGGTCTACCATTGGATAACAGTAGCTAAGAGCACAAATATTTGCATGTTCACTTCTGGCCAGTTTTCAATTATTGTGTGCCTTTGATTGGTAAATAAGCTTCTCTTCTTCTCTGGTAAGTATAGGAATAACATGAATGATTTAAGAAATGAGTAAGTGAAGTTGTAGATCATACCAGAAAATTGTCTGTATTAGATATACATTATGTATGTTTTGACCCGCTGATATTTTCTTGAGCAAGTTCAGTGTAGTTACATGTTCAGAACCTATTTGAGTACAGGTAATCATAATATCATTGTTCCATCTTGGTCTACATCTACATCTTCAGGTTTCCAGTCAACAAAATTTTAGAAAAGTGCTGTGCTAGAATGGTAATCATTAGATCGCTTATTCCCAATCTGATATTGCAACCCACAGGATTGTAGGAATTCTTAGGAAGTTTACAAATAGTGGTCAGAAGAATATTTTTATGCTGAAAACTGCCCAGAAGTTTAAGCCTGAGAGTTGAGAGGCGCAGTGTTAGTCACATTAGTGCCACAGTATTTAAAAAAAAAAGAAATGCTGAGAATCATAGCACCATGCATTGGACTTTGCCCAACATAATCATACTGTAACAAATGAACCACTGTCACAGACCTTTAGACAATCATTTCTGTAATGTGGTCTCTTGTGGCAGAGCTCCTCGGAGTCAGTGGTGGAATACTGAGGTACTACAGTGCTTGCCTCAAGCCTATGATGAAATTTTCAAGAGCTGCAGTGAGATTATGCAAGTGAACAGATGTGAGGAATTGGTGGATGGTTACTTTGACTACCATCGCCCATATGAGTTCAGTCTGCTAAGCGAGATGTTTGCGTACAAGATCAGTCACTCAGTCAGGTATATCATAAATTAGTATATTGTCATGTGTATGGATGGGATTTGGATTTATGATCAGATTTTTTGGTGCAGTGCGTGACTGCACCTGACAGTTCACTGTTACACACACACACACACCAGTGGCCGCAGTCACATCTTTGCTGCATTACTTGGTAGCAGCATCCAGTGGCGGACGATCCCCAGCCTCATCTACCAGCTTCTCACAGCAACAGCTCACAAGGACTGAACTGCAGCAGTCCTCTCACTAAATCACTAACTCACCAACTAGTTCTTCACTAACTGTAGCCATTTCTTGTTTTTCCACAATATTGTGTTTTGAGTAAAATTTTCAAGGAATGCTGAGCTCTTGGAGCACTGTGTCTTTATTGTGTGGTATGACAATATGTCTGTTATATTTAACACAGATTAGAGACCAGCTGATTCAAATTATGCTATTCTATAAATAATTAATTGCCTTTCAGAGACTTCATGCCTCACTTTACAACCAACTTCAGTCCATTTACAGTGCGTATACGCCCAGGTCGACGGAGAGAAGAGACTTCTTCCAAGGGTGGAACTATGAAGAACCCATCCCTTACAGGACAAAGCTCTACCAGCTCAACAACTTCCAGTGCCAGGTGTGTGATACTAGCTGTGTAATAGCTGTCAAGTCAGACGGGGAATTAATGCAGATCAGGAACTTCTGTAGTAGCCTAAATTATATTTTAATTTTGTTCACATCTTTTTATTATTAGAGGGCCTGGTGGCCCTAAGATAAGACACCAAATTCTCATTCAAATGGTCGAAAGTTAAGTCCTTAATTATGTAGCTGGATTATTAGAGCAGTATGACTTTCATTTGGGAAGTGCCCACTTTACATGCCTGCCTGAGACAGATTATCATGGCAGGTTTATTCATAGTCTTCCATGGTCAGACATCAGAATGTTCGTAGTGTCTTTAGATAGGCCACGGCGGCTTGCTTCTGAATTCTTACCTGATCACTGTTCACGGTCCTCTTTCCACCACATTTGACACTATATAACGTCTGCAGTTGAGATGTTGCTACATAATTTTAAATCATGTATTTACCTTGTGTAGGAGGAGCTGTGTTCCTGACCATTATGAGATGGCTGTGAAAAGTGAAGAACTTTAGTTGACATGGTTTTGATTGGTATTTGAATTAATAGCTTCAATTTTGTGCTTAAATTCTCTTTGTGTTCATAAAATAAGTGGAAAGGTATATTCCAGGTTGGAGTATGTGTATTTTCCATATGCATAACTCATCAACGTATTTCATTTATTGTGGGTAGGAATCTGTAAAGTTATCATATGGCAGAAAGTCAGATTAGCCTTCATTGCATTTCATTCAGTGTTCACCACATTTAAAAATATTTCAAATGAAGGTTGTAGATCTTAGCCCCTTCAAGCCTTCTTTTCTGATCATATTGCAGAGCCAGAGAAAACATTTGAGGTGGACACCATGATTTTCAGAACAGTTGGTGGAGAGGTATTAGAATTCTCATTATTTTACCATAAATTTTTGCTTTGTTCAGTTTGCGAAAGCTCCTAGGCTTTGATTCATGCTAGTATTTAATCAAGATAATCTTAACTTCGTCTTCAGTTTTAATTTGAGATAAAAAATGAGTCTGTCTTATGTCATGTACAGTGGTAGTTTGCCCCTACAACAAGCGACACTTGATGTTATACTCCAAGGGGTAAATATGAGTATATATATGTATCATGTAGAAATTTGTTGTACAGTGAGGTGTTTTAGAGAAAACCAGTGTTTGATTTGAACTTCAAAGTAAAGGTTTTATTGTACTAATATGAAACAGAGTTAAAATTTCCCAATAGAAATTTGTATAGCCTCTAATAGCAGACATTACTGAAATATTTTCAGTAATTTCAGACACATAATATGGGCATATATGTCCTATCCAGAATGCCTTCATTTCATGCACTTCTTGTGAAGAAGGCATAATGACTAAACATATCAGAGAGCCATACAGCAAAGGTTGTAATGGCCATGTTGAATTCATCCCTTCTTGCTCTCAGTAGGTTGAGTGTTGATTACAGTTCCAGCTCAGAGAGTGAAGACACTGATGAAGAAGACAATGGTCACATTACTGATTCACAACTTACACCCTCAAAGGATAGCTCCTCCAGAAACATCACATTTGAGGCTCTGTTCCCTTCTATGAGACAGGTTTATGGCATGGAGATTGAGCACCCAAAGAAGTCGGACATACTCATGTACAAAAGGTATGGCATATTACAATGTAATACAGCAATCTCTCCAAAATGGAACCTTGAATTAAATGGAAAACTGCTTTGTTCAGAGAAGTTCATCCATCCTGAAAATATAGAATGAAAAGTAATTTAAAGTTATCCTTAATATAATGCAATTTTTAACACAATTGGATATAAGAGAAACAATATTCTCACATGTTTGACTAGAAACAGGGTTTGGACTGATAATTAAATTTACTGAATTCTTATAACTTGTAACTACAAATAACTATAACACTTTCACTAATCTACACACTCTACAAATCACTACTGCAAACACTAAGTCTTCTCTGTCTCCACTAGTCACTGCTTGGTAGTGGCATCAAACAGTGCAACTCAAGACTCTAGACCAGTAATTGCCAGCTCTGACTTCAGCCTGTTGCCTCATGACCGGCTAACTTTTCCTGATGGTCCTCACTATGTACAGGGTAATTCATAAGTTGCTCCAAAACTTCCAAACTGACAGCACAACAACCAGTACAGACATAGCAGAAAGGAGCATGTCAGTAGGTAGAGAATCTGTCCAGGTTTGTTTGGGTAATAGGTGCCATGGTGCTGGTAACACTTGGCTTCACAAAGAAAAACGGTCTGCAGACTTTGCAAAAGGAAATGGCAAAAAACACATTCACTTTAGGCGAATCAAGGACCTGTTCCAGAGTTTCATGAGGATTTCTGTGCCCCAAATGCATACGTTGTGATGGTTCACCTTACTACACACATGAAACATTAGCTTGTCACTGAAAACCAGCTTCTCAGCAAACCCATCTTCCTCTAGACACTGTTGGAAATCCACACAGAACTGGAAACAGAGATTGTGAGCCTGAGGTTTCAGCACATGCAACACCTGCAGTTAGTATCCTTTCACACGAAGTCGTTTGTGCAGAATGTGCCAGACGCTTGACTGAGGCATCTGCAATTCATGGCTTGCATCAGTATGTTGACTTCTGAGGGCTCCTGACAAAAGTTTCTTGCACACGCTTGACAGTCTCGGCTGAAGGCCTCAGCTGGCCTGTTCGCTTCACAGTGCACAGGCAGCCACTCTGCTGGAATTTCTTATACCGCTCACGAATTGTTTTGTCTGTAGGTGGTTCTGTGTGGTACTTGGTCGGAAACTTCTGTTGCACCGTCACAGTTGACTGAGGTTTCGCAAATTCTAAGACACAGAACGGTTTCTTATCCCCTGTCCTCACCATGTTTTGTCACGACTGCCCCCTAGCAGTGAAACCTGCAAGTACCTATTACCCAAATGAACTTGGAGAGAGTCTCTACCAATTGATATGCTCCTTTCCAGCGTGTCTGTCTTGGTTGTTGCTCTGCCGAGTTCAGAAGCCCCTGTAGGACATATGAATTACCCTGTAATCTCAGCAAAGACTGCATAGATAACATTTTTTGCACAGTTCCTGTGTTCTTGCATATTTATCCATTGCCATAAACACGTGTTTACTGCACCATTGCCTGGCAATGGCTGCCTTTATTCATTTCACTTTTCTGGCTTTCAGCCATGTTATCACATTTGTCCCTCCTGAAGACCATTTGCCCCAAGTAGCTCACAGGCATATCACCGTTTCTTCTTCTCTGAGGGGATGTGCCTGTGACATCTGTCATCATCCTTATGACTGGTATGTCAGCATCATTCTGGCATCATTGCTTCTGCTTCCTTTCTCAGTGACTTACAGCCATCATTCCTCATGGGTAGGGTGCCATGCTGCTGTTGCTCAGCTACTTCCTCATTAGGGCCGCTTGTCTTCAGCAGTCCCTGGTAAGGTGCTAGCTAGGCCGTGTGTACTACCATCATCTTTGTTCTAGAGTGTTGTCAAGTCCTGTACACCATATTGTTGTTTCAAATGACTACCCTGTGGGGGTTGAAGCTTGGGTGATACAGCCATACTCATTTTCCCTCTTGGTAGCCCACAGAGTTGGCCAGGCAGTTGTGCATTTTCATTCTGTCACTGGCCAGTTTCAAATATTGGCCAGTGTTGTTGTAGACACCGTGTGGCCAATCCCTGAGCTCTGCCGTATGTTTGATGATGGGTCACTCCTTTTCAGGCAGAGCAGTGAACAGCAGGTCACAGGGCAGGCAGAGTTCTCTCTTGAACACTGTTAAATGGGGCCCAGCCCATTCTGTTATGGGTGGATAACTGTAAGCAAGGAGGATGATGGGCTGTCTCATATCCTGATCCCCTTGGTGTGATGTGATGACATTCTGCAGCTGCTCAACCATTTTGACTTATCACCCACCATGCCATCCAGGTGCAGATGGGGGGGGGCATGTCTTGCTCACTCCTAGGCATTTTAGCTCTTCCTGCATAAGGCGGGACTTGGAATTATGGCCTTTGTCACTGTATAGCTCTTGCAATACTCCAAAGCAAGAGAAGTTGGCCACCAGGGCTTCCACTGTTAAAGCTTCTTGGTTGGGGACAGTATAGGCCTCTGGCCACTTGGTGAAGTAGTTCATAGTGATCACAACTGTCGACTCCTAACTCATGAGTTGCTAACTTTTCCCAGTGGTCCTCTCTATACAGCTTCAGTGTGGACTACACTGAAAACATCACTCCCAGCAGTTCCTCTATTGCTGTGTGTTCATTCCTTGCCACGGACACGTGTTTACCATGCCATTGCCTATCAGTGGCTATCTTTGTTCATTCCACTGTTCTGGCTTTCAGCCACCACATCACAAAATAATGGAAAATAATCTGTGTTAATAAAATGTTTCTCCTGGAATGTATCTGAGAAGGAACCAAAATGAAAGGAAGGAAGGAAGGACAGAAAACTGGAAGTGTATACCTGACTATGTGATTCAGCAGCCTTGCATCAGGCAGTCATTGGCACTCCATTTAATATATGATTTTAAATTTTTAGTGAAATTGGAGAAAAATGCTACTGATATGTACAAAATGTTATAGCATGTGTATGGAGAGAGAACAGCGAGTAGAACACAAGCTTTTATGTGGATTTGGGTAACTCACGGGATTTTCAGAGGGTTGAATGATTTCAAAACATGGGTGGTTATAACTCCACTTATTTAATAACTTCAATAACTGATCCAGAGGTTGAAAAGTATATGAAATTTTTTAGAAATGATTGTTAGCCAACGATATGGAAGGTGGCAGAGCTGAGCATGGGTAGGAAAAGAAGAGTATTGTCTTCTGTGATGTGATGCATTATAGTTCAGTAAAAGTTCACGAGCATTTCAGAGGAACATAACTATTTACGTCTTTGGAGTCAAGAAATTAACCAAGCTAGCAAACACTTCAAACTTGAAGGTGGAGGCAGTGCGATGCTCTGAAACATCACTGATCTTCTGTGGGTAGAAGAAACTGTAAGATTCGTGATGAAGCTCTGTGGATCTGTGCATAGTGACACCAGGAAATCCCTCTACTAAACAAAGACTGAGGGGTTGCCATTACCTAAGAAGATGATTGAAAGAATCCTATCTTTTGGGAGAAACAGTGACGTGATGAGACTTGGGACTTCCAGCACAACTCAGAAGAAAAAAATAGGAGTCCTAGACAGAAATCAAAATTCAAAACTATGTTGGTCAACCTTTGAACCATCAGGTTCTGCTACCATAGTGTTAGTTTTATATTAATGGCAAAACCTGTTACAGAATACTGCTGTAATTATCTCTCCAACACAAGTTGTTTTCAAAAAGTTCAAGAAATTTGTCACTAAATAGTATCTTTCTATGCTTAGAGCTTGTTGAATATCATCTCCTTCATAACAGTCCCCTTGCACCGCAATGCACCTCTCCCACCACCTTTACAACTTCTGGAAATACTGTTCTAAAGATGTTTTGGGTATCACCTTCAACTTTCAACTTTATTTTCATTCATAACTGAAGTGAATACAATTGGACATGTCAAGAAATAACAATGCATACATCACATGTCAAAGTCACATAAAATTTACAGTGATTTATCACTATAATATAGCAACCGTCATAAGGAACATAATGATAAAAAATACAGAAGACCAAAAGAAAAATGTCAGCAATATAAAACATGCAAACACAATATTAAAAACTGTAAACCAAAAGACAATCAACAAGCTAGTTATCAATCCAACATTAGGTGAAAAATTCTTGAAGAGAATTCAAGCCATTTGTTGCATTAGTTATGATCTCTTCCACTGTCTTTTTAGTTTAGGGAATAAAAAAAAAAGTCAGGGGGGAGAGGTCAGGTTAATAGGGGGGTTGTGGAAGGATATAAATTGAATGTTTTGCCAAGAATTGTCTGATTGACATTGCTGTGTGAGCAGGTGTATTATTGTGATCGAGTAGCCACCTCATGCAGTCCACATTTCAGGTCTCTTTCTTCATACCATATCCCACAGATAAAAATCTTGATTATCTGATGTTCAGGAGTGAATTTATAATGCACAGTGCCCCAGTGATTGAAAAGAACAAGCAGCGTTGCTTTCACTCATGAGTGCACCTGTTGTGTTTCTTTGGGGCAAGATAAAGACAACTCTTCCAGTGTGAGGATTTTCGTTTGGTTTCAACGTCATAACTGTGAACCCACATCTCATTACCAGTAATGATATTTGAAGGAGATTTTCACAGATGGAAAATAGTTGCAGTTTCTTATAATCAGTCAAAGAGTCTTGGCACAAATCTTCCATTAAAATTGTGGCATGAAACAGTGGACATTCCAACCTCTTCTGCAACTTATCACTCAGTCAGTCAAGGATTTCCACTGATAGTGTTTTTCACATGGGCAATCAGAGGTTCAGATCCAGAAGTTGAACAGTGGCCACACCACTCATAATCCTTTAAGTTCTTATATTTTTGAAATGTTTGAACCATTTGTAGATCGTCTGACTGAAAGTACATAGGTAAGTCAATAATTATCCACAGTGTAGCTATAAATTTTATTCAATACAAATAGAAAACTTACATTAACATCATTTTTCAACATAGTCCCCTTGCTTTTCAACGCACTTGGTCCATTGTTGCACAAGCTTCCTGATGCCCTCAGAAAAGAAGGTTTTCGGCTGAGCAGCAAGCCACGCATGCACCGCTTCCTTCACTTCTTGGTCCGAGGTGAATCAGTGGCCCCTTAATGCCTCTTTGAGTGGACCAAACAAGTGGTAGTCAGAAGGGGGAGAGATCAGGACTATACGGAGGATGAGCCATTACGTCAAACTTGAGTTTCCGGAGGGTTTCCGCAGTGTGGGCAGCAGTATTTGGACGGGCATTGTTGTGCAACAACACAACACCTTTTGACAGTAGTCCTCGGCGTTTGCTTCGAATTGCAGGCTTTAGCCTGTCAGTAAGCATCTCACTGTAACGAGCACTGTTTATTGTTGTGCCCCTCTCCTGATAATGATCCAGTACTGGGCCTTGTGAGTCCCAAAAAACTGTAAGCATCAGTTTTCCTGCAGATGGTTGGCTTTTGAACTTTTTCTTGCTGGGCGATTGTGGATGTTTCCATTCCATACTCTGCCATTTACTCTCTGGCTCACAATGATGGATCCATGCTTCGTCACCAGTGATGATTCTGTCTAAGACAACGTCATGTTCGTTACCATAGTGATCCAAATGTTGTTGGCAGATGTCCAAGTGCGTTTGTTTATGCAACACTGTGATTTGTTTTGGGACCCATCTTGCACAGACAGAACCATGACTAATTTGCATATGATTTGCCACTTCATCAATAGTCACTCGTCTGTCTAACAGAACCATGTCACGTGCACGCTCAATGTTGTCCTCATTTGTGGCCGTGGATGGTCGTCTGGCTCCATCCTCATGCGTAACACTTGTGTGACCATTTTTTAATTTTTCAATCCATTTGTAGACACTCCGTTGCGGCAAAACACTGTTCCCGTATTGTGCTGGAAGTCTTTGATGGATTGCGGCCCCTGATACACCTTCCGACCACAAAAACCAGACCACTGAACGTTGCTCTTCTTTAGTGCAAACAGAAAGCAGAGCAGCCATGATTAACGGCAAGGCAGCGACGATGGAACTGACCTAGCAACATCAAACCTGCACAGAAATAATGACAAGGAAACCACGCATGGTGATACTGCGCAAAACGACAGTGCTGCCAACAGAAACAAATACAATTGCATTGCGGATAATTATTTACTTCCCCTCGTATCATTGCTGTAAGCTTCACTCAACATGTTATTGGTTTCTACAGCTCTTTTTCCTTCTTTGAAACAAAATTTAATACAAATTCTTTGCTCCTTTATTGACTCCGTACTGAACGTGACACGACAACAACACACTCAATTATAAAAACTAAATGGAACATCTAGTCCACGAGGAACAAAATGGCTTGTGTAACTAACAGTCAGGTTGCCAGATCACTTAAACAACACGTAATATGACCTATGCATTGCTGCTCCATTTCGGGAACTTTTTGAACAGACATTGTATGTGCTGTACAAGAGAGGCAGAGATTCTGTTAATCCAAATGACAGTGAAATTCACTGGATCATTAAAAACACATAATACCCAGATGTAGATATCATCACCATGACTGTGTGATGCTAACCAGATTTTTTTATTCTCTCTTTCAGATATGTTCTAATTGGACGCTCTGCAATGAAGAATGATAAAGGGAGTGGTATTCCAAACACAGTGAAGTTGATTCAGTGGAGTGCATTCTCACTGGACACTTCATTCCAAATGATGCCACCCAAAGTGAACAGAACATCACAAGAAATCTATCATCAGTATGTTGAGAGAGGCAGATTAGGGGCTTCTGAGCCAAACCCAACTGATATGTTGAAGTATCAAAGATATGTCAGCAACAGCATCATGCAGCATGATGACTGGGATGACTCACTTTGAATGCTGGAAAGTGGCCTCATATGGAGTACAGAGAATAACTTCTGATGTTATAAAAGATGTATTTATGTAATAAATTATGTTATTAACTAATTAACTTGCCAGAATTAAATAATTCCGTGGAGGAATCCTTTTTGAGAAGCTTATAGTCATTCAGTCATGGTATTCCCCACCTTCTATGGAACCAGCGTCCATTACTGACCATATTCTGAGCCTGTTTGAGCCAGTCCACATTCTCACAACCTACTGCAAGATCCATTTTAATATTATTCTCCCATTTATCACTTCAACTTTTCCTACTAAAATTTTATATACATTTCATATATCTCCTATACATCCTACATTCCCCTGCCATTTCATCCTTCTTGCTTTGTTCACCCTGATGATACATGGGGTTGAGTACAAATTATGAACCCTCATTACGCAATTTTCTGCATGTACGAGTAGTTTAATCTTTCCATTGTTAGATGACAGGAATACAAAAGAATCTAAACTGAACGGTAGCAGACATTCTTTGAATTGAATCTGCTCTTAATTTCTTCATGACGGATATTTTGTCACTATCATTTCAAATTCTTTGCCTCCTTTCCCTTTTCAAGGAAAAATGTAAGCTTGCCTGATCAATGTACTGTGTGGCTGCGGGTCTTTTCATAAATTTCAGCTTTTAAACCAGTTTACTGATTTTCACAGACTGCCTCTGTGGTCTAGTGGTCAGAGTTCCTGGGTTCGATTCCCGGCGCTGCCAGATTTTTGAGAAGTAGTGGGTCTGGAACAGTTGAGTTGGAATCTAGCCAGCAGTGAGAAGTAAGGAGTGAGTTGAATTGTAGTAGTCACCGATTTCAGTTGTAACAAGAATCGTGATAGTGTGAAGAGATTTGGTTGTAGGGTTTGTAAAGTGTGGAAACCCGTAACATTGTTATAATTAATAGTAGCCGATACTTGTAGGTTGTTAAATAACCCAATTAACAATCTGAACGGCGTCTTCAGTAACGAAACGCGTTACAATATAATGCTAGAGTTGGCAACGTCGTAGTAAATAATTTTCAATAATAGATAGCGCTACATGCGCTGTTCCTAATTTCTCTACTGTCATGTGTTACTACGGTTAGGTGTGTATAAACAAAATCCCTCTATTGTTATGTGTTGCTATGGTTATGTGTGTGAATATATAAAAAACGCTTTTGTGTATCAAAAGTTAGTCTTAATAAAGCAGGGCTAGATTGAACACTGATCCTTACTTATCATTCAATCCACGTAGAAGTAACAAAAAAGCACTAACCTTGGTGAGGTTACAAGTAATCCTGGCAGTGTTCATGATCTTCCTCTAACTCCAGATGAAAACTTCGGTAGGTCCTACTAAAGCATTGTTTTTATATTGCATTTTGCAAGAGTAAAGTCTGTGCAGCATACAAGTCCATATGTTCAATACAGAACTCCACATTTTAATCTTGCAAGTTTTTGTTTTCTTTTGGGAGTGAGGGGGGATAGGAAAAAAATTAGAGAGAAAAACTCTTACTTGACTTTTTGCTGTCAGATTTGAAAACCTCAAAGCAGCGAATATGAAGCTAACGATCCTTTGGGGTGTGATACATAGCTTGGTATGTAGGCATCATGCCCAGTAAAATTGGAGATGGACATAGATTGCTGGCAGTGTACTATCCCAACTTGACCTGCCGTCCACGGGCAGAGGCCTCCACCGCTGGTTCTGCAACCAAGTCCAACCGAGTAACATTTATCTACAAACCTATGTTCTTCACATCGCAGTAAAACTGATTTTCTACCAGTCGTTGCTTGATTCAATTTTTGTGACATACCGATATTTATCGATACACATGCATGGGGATAGCTACTTCTTTGCACTTTTTAATCCGTGATAGCCTATGTCGTTTGTAGATCGCAACACCAGGTGGAAGCACGATTTCGCTCTTCCGGAAGAATCCGGAAGGTAGTGCCGTTGAGACGTTGAGTGAGGTGTTAGTGGATTCAGTTTTCCTATTTATATACATTGTCGCAATTAAAATTAGTTTTAGATGGATTGATTTTTATTTATGTGATTTGGTAGTAATACTTTAGCCATTTATTTTACTTAAATTATGACCACGTTAAGTTAAAAATACCTTAAATCCTAAATATTTTTTTCAATCATGACCACGAGGTTTCATTTATGAACAGTCTGACCATTCTCTTCTAGGTACGTTACAATGCAGATTTTCGTAAAAACGCTAACGGGGAAAACTATTACCCTTGAAGTTGAAGCGTCGGACACCATCGAAAATGTCAAGGCGAAGATTCAGGATAAGGAAGGTATCCCACCCGACCAACAAAGGTTGATCTTTGCAGGAAAGCAGCTGGAAGACGGCCGCACGTTATCGGATTATAATATTCAGAAAGGTGAACCTTTGGTTACGATTTATGTAGTAAACCACTGTCAGTGTGCATTTTATGTTAGTCAGAATTAAAATCTTAATAAAATACGCATTATTGGAAGTTATTAAAAATCAAATTGCCTAATTACCTCTACATCTTGTAGATACTGAGTACTTAATACCTGTTAACTACAGGAGAAACATAGCTGAGATATCTGTGCAGGGATTCAGTTAGAGCTGGATACCACAGTATTATTTAAGGAATGTGAAATACTGTAAAGAATAATTTGTTAGAGCAACAGCGGCAAATGGGGAGCCATAGGTGTCATTTCCATGACATTAATTCACATGCATAAGGGAGCAAACAATTTTGAGAACCCGTTAGTTTCGTGTAAGTAAATAAATTCTTCACATTTGGAATACATCAGGGTACAGCTCTGCCTTTCAGATATAAGTTGGCATCCTATATAAGTACAGCATTGCCCTGTGCCTTTCAGTTACACCTGGAGACATTTGTAAGGGATTTATAGATTATGTCATAATCTGAGTTTGGAATACAGCTTGAAACAGTCTGTTCCCTCTGTCCAATTCATAAAGCTGTCAAGTTAATATATATTTTTAATTATAATTTGTAGCTGAGGCATGGACTGTGGCCTGGATTGAAGTAGAAGAGGGGGAGGGAAGGAAATAACAAAACATATGGTGGTGCATTTGTTATAGAATATTGGTTTTCAGTGAAAGCAAATTGTTTTGTTAAATATATTTGCAATCAAAGAATCAGTTATGAATTAACAAGAACAACAGTACATTTTGTCATTTCACATGCAACTTAAAATCCAGTTTTAATTTTAAATCATTGGTGCTCTACATGTTTAGACCAATTATGGGCATCATCAGTACTTCAAAATTGATGTTGGAAACTGCTGCACTTCGTCAATATGTACAGTTCCAAATTTTACCTCATTTCATGCGTCCATGTATTGTAAGCCTGTAACATGTAATGGCAGTTATGTTAGTATTTCACATACAGAGTACATTTGTGTTTCTTGTAGTGTGGTTGGATGTGTCTGATTGTAGTCTTTATGATTCTTCTTAATGCAGCTGTTACAAGTGTTTATGGAGTTGATTCTTATATAGAGTAGATGGGGTATATGCTGCTATCCAGTGGGTAGATCCTGTAGCGTTTCAAAAATCAGATTATGTGTAACAATGTATGGGTTATTTATATGCATGTAATGTGTCTGTGTTGATTTTATATTTGTGGTATCTTTCTATTGTGTTAGGAGGGCATGCAGTAGCATGGTTGAGGCACAGCGTTACAAGCTTGAAGGTCATGGGTTTGAGTCCCGATAAGGTGGATTTCTTTTTTTAGTTTACCCAATCCTTCCAGCTGCACTATGTCCATGGGGTCAACTCAGGTCAACTCAGCCTCTAACAGAAATGAGTACCAAGAATATTCTTGGCGGTAAAGGGCGGCCGGCACGTAAGGCCGACAACCTTGCCACCATCTGTGAGTCGATTGTATAGAAAATGTGGGAGCCTCAACATCTCACAACCCTATGGGCCTCCACATCCTCTTACAGGGACAGCTTTACCTTTTTTCTAACGTGTTAAGTGTTTTCCTTTTTTCTCTGTTTTTATAATGTCCATAATGTTAGGTTACTCCCATATGCATGTCCCATGTTCAATATGTGGTTCAAATATCCCAAATTGCTATTATTATTCCAGATTGCTTGTATATGTTCTTTATATCTTGTGTGAAAAGTTTGACCTGTTGGCCCTACATATTTAAGTGGGCAGTCCATGCATTATTAAAATTCTGTATATTTGTTTATGTTCCATATACTGGATATTTGTTTCTGCCAAGATGCTCACGTTGGGGCACCCATGGCTAATCTCTCAGTTTTCTTATAGAATCATTGGTCAGACCAAAAGTAGTTTTGTTCCACTGCTGTTTCAGTGTGTGTATTATTACTTTGTGGTTAATATAATTGATTTCTGGTTAGTTTTAATGTGTTTAAAATCTGAGTTTAGTACCGTATTTACGCATGTATAGGCCGCAGCACAATTTTCAGACAAATTATAGAAAAAATAATTTTCTTGGAATATTATTTCAGGAGTATTACACCCTGTATTACTAATTATGAATATAATTTTTTTTAAATGAAGTGTGATTTCGAATATAAGTCGCACCCCAGTTTTCCTCNATTCTTCCAATTGATTATTGGTCTGATAGGTGTGTTTTGTTTATGTGGTTTTAGTGTAGCATGAAGGTGATTCATGTTCATGTATTTCCATCTGTTTTCTTTTGATATAATGTTGTTACATTGTTTTAGTATTTGTTTTATAGTTTTTTGGTGGTGTTGTGCTGGGTTGTTATTGAATATTATGAATTGGTTATCATGTGTAAAGTTGTTTATTTTAGTTTCTTTGCTTCTGTTACGGTGAGTGCATTTTGTGATATTTCTATTATTTTCCATTCTCTTTTTGCCCTTGAATTAATTTGGTCATTCTCTTAATGTTTTTTTTCAGCCATATGCCTGTAATACTGTTGTTTTGTTATGTCAAGGTTACTGCAGTTTCTGATTCTACTGCTAGTGTTTCTGTTTATAGTAAAGACTGTCACAGTCCCTTATTTGGTAATTATATTTCTTCTGGTGTAAAATGTGTCTATGGTGCTTATTACTCTAGGGTACTTTTCATTCTCTTTTGTTATGTGTAATATTCGGGATTTTAATAAGTTACATATCTTTTGTTGTTTTTAATATGTTATTTTCATCTCATCTTGTAATTTTTTATTTATTGATTGTTCTGTGTTACATAGTTGCTATTACTAGTTACAGACATACAACACATGGGCACATAAAAGAGGGTAAAATTTGAAATTGTACACATTGACAGAAGTGCAACAACTTCCAACATCAATTTCAAAGCACCTGATAGGACCATATTGGTCAAAACATGTAGTGCACCAGGGATAGTCTTCTACATTTCCCACTTACCCATCTCTTAAAACATATATTTTAATCTTTAGTGTTATTGGAAGATACTGTACAACATAATTAACTACACCAAGATAGGAACAAATGGCAGACTGCAGAAAAGGGGAGATTATTGAAAGCAGAAAGTTCTTGGAAAGCCAAGCGAGGAACTTAACAAGTGCATCGTTACATAACTGAATATGTTTCTCTTGTCTTTTACATGCTAACAGAATCGACTCTTCACTTGGTTCTGCGTCTTCGTGGTGGTGTAATTGAGCCAACACTTCGAATCTTGGCTCAGAAGTACAACTGTGACAAGATGATCTGCCGTAAATGTTATGCTCGGCTTCATCCAAGAGCTACAAACTGCCGTAAGAAGAAGTGTGGCCACACAAACAACATTCGGCCCAAGAAGAAGCTGAAGTAGAGAGAGCAATGTGAATTGCCCGTAATTCAAGCAGTGTACATTGATTATTGGATCAGGTAGCTGAAGTTTAACTCTGATTTTGCCTTCAGAGTGATGTATACTCTTGGATTTCAATAAAACACATTGTTGACTGGTTCTGTGACATTGAGTTTCTTTACCCCAGTGGTTACACTCACATGTCACTGATGTTCCGTAATCCCTTTAAACCTGAGTTATGGAAACTTCTTGTGTCATGAGGATAGATTGTAGGAACCATAGAGGCATTCATTCTATCATTCATTCATGCACAGACAGAGACCATGTGATGAGACATACAGATTGATCTTCAAACTTGTTGAATGAACTGGATAAAGGGTGGGATCTGTTGAGGCCTGCAGAGACTATTTGATGATACAGGAAGCCCTGTCTTGAAACTTCTTGAAGCAAACAGATAGGGTGAGAGATCTGTCTAGGCCTGCACATATATAAGAGGCCGTTTAATGAGACAAGCATTGTCTTCAAATTTCTTAAATGAAGTGGATATGGGTGTGAGATCTGTTGAGCCCTGCACATATGAATAGATCATTTGATACATGAAACCCTATCTCCAAAATTCTTGAATCAAACAGAGTGTGGGATCTGTAAAGGCCCGCACACGTGTAGGGACCATTTGATGATGCATGAAGCCCTAGCTACAAAAAACTTGAACCAAAGGGACAGAGCATCTTTCAAGATCTGTACACATAGAGACAATTTGGTGAGACATGAAACCATATCTTCCTAGTAGGAAGTAGCACTTAGAGCAGAACAGTTCATTCCCTGCTGTGGCTTGTCTGTTATTAGGAATAAAGTTTTTCTTATGGTACAAGCATTGTAAGCTTTCAGTCTCCATGTGTTGCCTGTTTGCCCTTCATTTAAGAAGAATGACACATGGCCAATGCATATGTAAGCCATGTATTGAAACAGGATACTCTGATCTTGTGACCTGTTTACTTTCACGCGAAGGGATGGAAGTATATGGAAAATTTGAATTCACGTGGGTGATGCCATATGAAATAAAAGCCCTCAAGATATTACAATTATTGAGTATGGACCATACATACCACCTCCAGTCTTCCTTTTGTCACACACTAGCAGACCTCATTCATATTGCCAGGAATTTTTTTCATGTTTAATCCACTGAGACAGGTTTCTAGATGTTACATATCCTTCTGTGTTGCTTTGTACAAGTATGTTTTATTTACTGCTGAAATATACTGTAGTCTTTGGGATATTACTCCATATACTCATACTGTAGTTTCATAGATTGGTTACCCTGAAGAAGGAGGCAGCAAATTCATACAAAATGTTTGTAACAATCAGTGATACCACATGGTGTCATAACTCAGAAGATTATAAAAAAGTTTGTATAAATACCTGAAATCTGTTTAAGGTCTTTCATTCTGGTCCGTCACACTAACCAATTAACAATCAAGTTCCTTCCGTCAAATGTGACACAAGCATCACAACACACAGACAAGCAACATCAACTACCGACAGACAACACACGTCAACAACATCCCGAAGCAAAAAGATTGGGCCAAGCGGGAAAGAATTCTAGGGATTTTAAGAATTCTTACTTCAAATAACGAAACACAATTTTACACAATTAACGACGAATCAAATAAGAAAGCTACTGTGGTGTGTGAAAAACTTTTAGTGAACCGACACTCTGGGTAATTTTAACTATTTGTAATTATTTTAATTAACTGGAACGTGGATATCTTGGACAAAGTGAAGTTTTGTGTGTTGGTGATTTCTTTTTCTACTATAAATGCCTCTGATGATGGCTCCGTGGTGAGCCGAAACATGTAAGGCAGGTGGTGACGAGGTGGAAAACTTAAAAAAGTGTCACATTTGACGGAAGGAACTTGATTGTTAACCTGAAATCTGGTTATTATCTCATGACAGATGAATGTAAATTTTATGAGATTTCCTCAAAGAGTAATAAATGCATGTTTTTTAAGATTACAGCATTCCAAGTTTGATACAAAATATGCAGCATATATAAGAGCTATTTTGATGGAAGCTTGCACTGACAGGACTTGAACACATTCGGTAACATTTGCATACATTCGATTTATAATTAGAAAGTGTGCGTGTGCATTTGAGTTTGCGTTTTGCTTACATTTGCAGACAGTGTGGCCCTTGGGAACAACAATGAAATAATGTATCATGACATATGCCTTATGTTAGTTCAACTGTAGTTAATCTGTAAATAAAAATATAGTTTATATATCAGGCTTTCCATTGACTTTTCAATGGACTTTATATTAGTTTTGATATAATCTATGCATGTAAATTAATTCATTCACCTTCATAAACCGGGAATTTCTTGCAAAATGTCTTTTAGCTATGATTGAATTTCACTATATCCAGTGTGGAAGCAATGAGTGGAAGAAAAGGGCAAATATTATTAATACTTCCTTAATTCTGTTGCCTGCACTATAACTAATAAACAGTAAATACTAAAGCTAATGATTCAGTGCTTAAAATTATAACAATTATTAAACACCTCTAAGAATTGCATAAAATACATAAAATGATCTTAAAGTGAAAACTACTTTTAACACAAAATTAACATCGGTAACCCGTTCTTCTGACAGTTCTTCCCCCACCATGAGGCTATATCAGACAAATATCAGGAGAGATGAACATTACGGGAATGCTGCCCTGTAGCCATGAGATAATACAATTTGTTCATTGGTCAGTGATTCCTCAGAATGGGATATTCTTCAGTGTAATATATGACATTATTTACACATGTAAATATTATAGATTTTATGAAAGTTAGGATTAAATTGTTAAACATACAAGAAAGGATAACTGGCAGGAAGTGTGTGAGAAGCTTGAAGTTGTACTTTCAAGTTTAGCTTCCCACATGATCTCACTCACAAACTGACATCTTTTGAAGAAGTTTTCAATGATTCACAGAAAGATGCAGAAACTCCAAAAATTCAAGGCAGTAGGAATGATTTGGCAGAATCACCGACAATGAAACTGAGGCTGTGTGCACAGCAAGGAACATATGCAAATGAGTTTGAGTAAAATATTTAGGCATTATCATATTTTGTCTTCAAATGTTTCCATTTGCAGCATTGGCTAATACAATGAAATCATTTTAGTGCATGTTACAAATTATACAGCCACCCATGTGGAAATATCCAATGCCCTCCTGCACAGACAGAAGAATGGCGCTCCTTCCACCCACCAGCAGCTGAGACTTTTGCTGCAAGCAGAATTGACAGTACTCTGGCCCAACAAACCGAAAACAAATCCCACCCACTGCTGCAGATACCAGAATTGCTCCCTGTTGTCATGCACACATTCCTGGCTTTTCTGTAAAAAGTTGCATTCATGTGTTGAAATGTCTTTGTGGAGATACAGCAAATATCGAACTTGAAACCCTGGTCTCCAGGGTGAGGATCTGTGAGATTATCAAGATAAATGCCCAAGCTTAACACTGATTTCTTGCAGTTATTCCTCAGTGAACAAAGTGTTTTGATTCAATTCTTTCTTTGTAACCAATAACGACTCTATCTAAATTTATTTATGATTGAATAGTTTCTCTGTGTTGAACTGTAAGATCCTGAAATTTAAAGCAGAATCTTCTTATTTTCTCATGCAGTCACTTTTTATATAGGCAAGAACATTCACTGTTGCAATGTATAAATCATGCGTGCCAGTTCAACACAAGGAATAACAGCTGAGCAAATGTCTGCCTACCACACAAGTCAAATACAAGCAGTAGCTATAATAGGGCTCAGGATTTCATGAGTGAGCCATCACATAACACTTAAGCTCACTTCATGGTAGCAGTTCAAAGATTTACTACAATCCAAGAGAAGTTGTATCATTTACATTCTTCAGTTTCTGGTTCCACTGGAAGTCCACCTCCATCTGCCAATTTTACGTAAGGAGTTTCAGTCTCTTCTGCCTGAGAGGCCAAGTATTTGTGACTGCACTGTATCCCAGTACAATCTTTTGAGTAAAGATCCCTTTATACTAAAAATGTGATTATTAAAAAGCAATGTCTCAAAAATTAACCTCCAAGTTTTCTCATTTTCAAATATGACTTTGCTTAACTTGAGAAATTAAACATGACTTTCCAAGTCTTTTTTAAAGCTGTTTTTGCTTACACACAGTCTATGGGTGACATGGTTCCAACTTACCTCATGATTTGGAGCCACTTCTGATACTTCTGCCAGTCTCTGAAGCCAAAAGATAAGGTTCCAATGTCAAATTTATTGATAGGCCCAAAGTACAGCATCCTGTATAGTTCAACATATCAGCCAAGTTTACTTAATATTTTCATCATTGGATGTCCAATGGAAGCAGTAGTTATTAGTGACAGTGTTAGATTCATACTGTGATCAACTGAGTTCTGGCACTATTTAGTCTGCCAGGTGGTAACAAGTGTTTCAGAGTAGGAGCCTCCAAAATGTTGATAACCACCTACTAGTTTAATGGAGTCATTGCCTTGAAAGGTGTGGCCAGATTTATCTGTGAGGATATCACTTAGAAATGTGCTTTAAATTGACTGTTCTTTTTGTAAAACCTCCACTAGGTTCATTTGTGGACAGAAAGGTCTGCTAATTTCATTTTCTCCTGAACCCATGGCCCAAAATTTAATACAATATCTGAAAAATGTATTCAGAAGTTGGACAAAATAATGGACACACTACAGATACTGTGCACATTTCTTTATTACTATGGTGTTGGACCAAATTTTGCCTTCAGTACAGCCACAATCCTTCTTAGAGTAGACTCATACAACTTTTGAACAGTCTCTAGTGGAATTTTATACCATTCTTCTTGAAGAACATCTTCAAGTTTCTTTAGAGGTGGGAATCAGTTCCTCACTCTAATCTCCAAAACTGATCAGAGTGGTTCAATGATGTTCAAATCTGGTGATTGTGCTAACCATAGATGATGTTGAAGTTCACCTTCATGCTCTTCAAACGATGACTGAATGGTTCCAACTGTGTGGATCAGGGCACTGTCATGTTGTAAATGACATCTTGTTTGGAAATAGCATCTGGATCATGGGATGCATCTGATTATCCAACTTGTCCAAGTACCCCCTTGCAATATTTTGGCAGTGAAGGGTAATATTGAGACAAACAGAATGCTGTACTACAATATTGCTGCCCAAACCATCACAGAATCTTCCCTGTGTTTCACTGTTGAAACCAGACTTTCTGGACTGTAGGCTTTCTTGGGTGCTCTCCAAATGTAAACGTAAACTCTTCCTGACATAGGGAACAGCATGAAGTATGACTCATCTGACCATATCATATGCATATTTCTAGTTGTCTGTTGTCCAGGTTTCATGATCATGACACCATCATCCACACATCTGAGCAATTGCTTTCAGTAATGAAAGGTTTAACAATTGCAGCCATACCATGAATACTGGATTTGTGAAGCTCATATCAGACAGTTTTTGTGGAAACAGGGTCTTCAAAATGGATGTTCAGTTCTGCTTCCCTGTCACATATGCTGCAGTAGTTCTGTAATTTTTTTAAACAATCCTCAATGTACAACGGTCTCTTTCTCTCATTGTTGACTTTTGCCCACTGTTCCTCTTCACTGATGTTGTCTTCCCATGATTCGTGTATGCTGGCATAACCTTAGAAACTGTCGCTCTCAATACACCTTATAATGTGGCAGTTTTTGTCACAGATGCTCCAGCTAAATGAGCACCAACAATCTGTCTTCTTTCAAAATCGGACAAATCTCCAATTTTCCAATTCTTTCATATGAACCGTCAGTCAACACAATCATTAATGCACTAATGCACACAAATTCTATTCCTCTATTTCTTAGTGTTTCCATTATTGGTATCCACCCCCCTTATATGGAGACATCCCATCAGTTCGTCAGTATTATTTGATCTGTTTCTTCTTAGCAGCCCATGAAATACAACGTGTCTGATTTGAGCTTCCCACAGCAATGACAATATTATTCCCCTAAAGTTAATTTAATTAGTACTGAAATTCAAAAACATGTAAATAATTGAACCTGTATAAAATTATTATAACAATGATCTCTTGTTATTATGAGTAGTATGTAGGTACAATTTCTGTGTTTAAGGTACCCCTTCTTCTGGTGAAGTTTCGGCCCTAGATACTGTAACGAGGCCACAAAATAAAAGTACCATGGATGGTAAGGATGATGGTTCTCGAGACTCTCCCTTTCTACCTACTGTTTCTACCTACCCAGCATATGTCACCCAGACCATAGTGTTTGTCCCCACCGAATGTGATCGTGTGATTATCATTACCAATATTCGCATGAACAAAATTGCTTGAAAGCTGGGAGGAAATGTAGGGAAGCACTTAAGATGGGGCAAGACATGTGGAGGACCGATCTATTGGATTTCATTTGAGGTCCTAAGTACAGCCTGTGTCCAATAAGAAAGATCTGTGTCTGTCAGCTTCCATTTTTATCGAATATAGCAGACAAATGTTGGCTTCATATGGTATTGGGGATCTATACTGAAAGTTGTCTGGCAATTTTAAGTTTGGGTCATGTTAGTCCTGCCATGACTCTTCTGTATGTAACTCAAATCCGACTTAATCAACTTTCTCAAATGCTGCTCTTGAGATAATGACTCATGATGTTTCAAATATAGACCTCATAAAGCTCTGCAACTTTTGTTTAAAATATTGCTCGATATTTAAGTTCCTAATAGTGAACATAAGGAAGCTGGAGAACAAAGCTGAATATTCAATTCCAACTAATATTAAGATTATGAATGTATATAGTTATACCTCCACTTCGCCATACATTTTTATGGTTGGGTATCTTAAGTACTTTGCCTTTTATACCATATTGTATTGGGGGCATGCGGTAGCATAGTTTGTTGAGGAACTATGCTACAAGCCCGAAGGTCATGGGTTCAAGTTCCGATGAGGTCATTGGATTTTTTTCAGTTGACCTACTCCTTATGGCCGCACTATGGCCCTGGGGTCGCTCAGTCTCTAACAGAAATGAGTACCAGGAATATTCTTGGGAGTAAAGGGCAGTTGGCGCTTAAGGCTGACAAGCTTGCCGCCATCTGTGAACCAACTGTCTAGAAAATGTGGGAACCTCAATGTCTTACAATCCCATGGACCTCCACAGCATGTTACAGGGATATCTTTACTTACTTTTACAATATATGATGTGAAACCGGCAGGAATTTCAGGAATAAAAAGAGGAAATATCTGAAAAACAAAATTGATGAGCTTGCAATGAACAGTAAGAACAAGAACATTAGAGACCTGTATAGAGGAATAAATGACTTTAAGAGTGGTTACCAGCCTAGCAGTAACTTAGTGAAGGATGAGAAATGTGATCTGCTTGCAGATTCCCACAACATTTTGAATAGGTGGAGGAACTACTTCTCTCAGTTATTGAATGTACATAGGGTCAGTGATGTTAGGCAGACAGAAACCCATACAGCTGAGCCGTTAATACCTGATCCTAGTCCTTTTGAGGTTGAAAGTGCTATTGCAAATTTATACGGTATAGTTCACCAGGTAGTGATCAAATTCTGGCAGAACTTATTCAAGCAGGAAGCGAAATATTACATTCTAAGATCCATAAGCTAATTACTTCCATTTGGCATAAGGAAAAATTGCCTGATCAGTGGAAGGAGTCTATTATTGTACCATTTCACAAGAAGGGTGATAAAACTGACTGTAATAATTATAGGGGGATATCACTGCTATCAACTTCATACAAAATTTTATCCAATAGTCTTCTCTCAAGGTTAAGCCTACATATAGATGAAAATATTGGGGATCATCAGTGTTGGTTTCGACATAACAGATCAACTACAGATCAGATCTTTTGCATTCATCAGATATTGGAGAAAAAATGGGAGTGCAATGAGACAGTACATCAGCTATTTGTAGACATCAAGAAAACCTATGATTCAGTTAGGATGGAACTATTGTACAATATTCTGATAGAGTTTGGGATACCCATGAAACTAGTTAGGTTGATTAAAATGTATTTAAACGACACTTACAGTAAAGTCCATATAGGTAAACAGTTGTCTGATAAATTTCCTATCCAGAATGGTCTAAAACAAGGAGATGCTTTATCGCCACTCCTTCTCAACTTAGCTTTAGAATATGCCATTAGGAAGGTTCAGGGAAACCAGGTGGGACTGAAATTAAATGGAACACATCAGCTGTTGGCCTCTGCCAATGATGTGAATCTACTGGGTGATAATATAGATACCATAAAGAAAAACACACAAACTTTTATTGACACAAGTAAGGAGGTTGGTCTAGAAGTAAACACAGAAAAATACTAAGTAAATGTTGCTGTCTTGTTACCAAAATGCAGGGAAAAATCATGATATAAAGACAGGAAACAGATATTTTGAAAATTGAAACAGTTCAGATATATGGGAACAACGATAACAAATCAAAACCTGATTCAGAAGGAAATTAAGGGGAGATTGAACTCGGGTAATGCTTGCTACCATTCAGTCCAGAACCTTTTGTCATCTCATCTGCTGTCCAAAAATATAAAAATTAGAATATACAAAACTATAATTTTGCCTGTGGTTCTGTGTGTGTGTGAAACTTGGTCTCTGACATTAAGGGAGGAACATAGACTGAAGATGTTTGAGAATAGGGTGTTGAGAATATTTGGACTGAAGAAGGATGAAGTGACAGGAGGTTTGAGAAAACTGCATAATGATGAGCTTCATAACTTGTACTCCTCGAAAAACACAATTAGAATGATCAAGTCAAGGAGGATGAGATGGCAGGACATACAGCACGAATAGGAGAGATGAGGAATGCATATAGGATATTGGTGGGAAAGCCAAAAGGAAAGAGACCACCAGGAAAACCAAGGCATAAGTGGGTGAACAATATTAAAGTAGACCTTAGAGAGAAAGGATGGGATAGTATGAATTGGATTGATCTGGCTCAGAATATGGACCAGTGGAGGGTTCTTGTGAACACGGTAATGAACTTTCAGGTTCCATAAAATGCTGGGAAATTCTTGAGTAGCTGCATAATTTGCGGCTCCTCAAGAAGGGCTCAGCTCCATGACTGAGTAAGTAACGGAAGAAGTCGTCACTCTGTGTTCAGGTACGGCCTACTCGTCTCAAGTTCTGTTAGCCCCAGTTGCAGTGTGTCTCTTATTAACGAGTTGTTCATCCAACACATTGTCGGTGGATTTTGATTTGCCCACGGCATAGCGTTTATTATTATTATTATTATTATTATACAGCCCTTTATTGGGCCTTGGTCCCTTTTTCCTGTTTCTTGATACTGCACACAGTCGGTAGGACTCCTTGGACGGGGGATCAGCCCGCCGCAAGGCCTCTACCTACACCAGAACAACACAGACACAGAATAAACGCACACAGACATCCATGCCTCGAGTGGGATCCGAAACCACAGTCTCAGAGTTTGAGCGAGCGAAGACAGTTCAAGGCTTAGACCGCGCTGCCGCTGTGATCGACACGGCACAGCGTTTCCGAGTTAAAATTAATTAGTATCCTCCAATTTTCTATAATTCTTCAATTGAAACATGTGTCGTTAAAACCCACTACGCATATAACACAGTAAAATGCATAAGGTCGGGCCCAACTCCATACTGTGCAAGTGGCGAACCATCAATACACAGCAGACTAATATAACAGGTTGCTTAGCAACGCTCCGAATAAAAGATTACCTTCAGTGTTATGCAACCCAACTCGCGTAACCTTTTATATTAGAATTTAACAATAGCCATCGACAGGCAAAAGGAATATCGCATTACCCCAACTTCCGGAGTTTGTTTTTCAGGTCTTAATTTTCTTTTGCATATTTATGCATAAAATGTTCTTATAGACGGATCATTGGATGATTGAATGAAAAGACGGATGGTTATGAGTGAATACTTGAATAAAACGACTGTGAATGACTGGACAGATAAATAGATGGATATCTGAATTCGTGAATGAATATGTAAATTAATGGATGAAATGATGTATGAGAAAATAAATTAATAGATGGATTTGTGGATGAATGGCCAGATCAAGGAATGGTGAAATGGATGGTTTGATGCATGAGTGACCGGATGAATGTTGGCGAACACTGTGCAGTTTTAATTGCTTGTACATAATTACGTAATTTAGTAATTTACTGATTTCACGCCTTCCAATTGTTCTGCTGCAAGAAACAATGGCCTTGCAAGAAATGCCTCAGGGAACGTAAGAATGGTAAAGTTGTCCCTGTGCTTAACTATTTAAGTACTACACCATGAAGGCGTAAAGGGAAGTGGCTGTATAGATCCACATTTTCTTGACCTCGACACTAGGTAGAGGTGAATTGTCAGCTTCACGCTTCGGCCTCTTTACCTTGTGGGGAAAGAGCCCTCTGTACCCATTGGATAAGAGCCACAGGCCCGATCTGGACGACGTAGAGAAAATATTCTTTGCCTCACCGAGACTCGAACTCCAAACCCTCGGTCGTCCGTCTTGTATTCAGTCGCTATACCGATTGTGCTATCTCGGCTGCCCCTGAAGAAATGTAACAGGATAATATTTAGTTTCACTCCATAGACATGAACAAAGCTTATAATCCTATAATCAGGAAAAAAAGAAGATCCTAGTCTATGGGTACTCCCATACACAATTTGGATTCCTGCTGTCATGTAGCAGGCGGTAGCAGGGTGATTGATGATATGAGGCACTGCACAATAACAACAGGAAGCTGTAAGTTCAGTTTTGTGCCAGAACTTGTCCAAATTATTTCCCTTTGTAAGAGCGATAAGGCCGGCCACGGTAGCCAAGCGGTCTAAGGCATGTACTGTCTTCGCTCGCTTGGAAACCGGGATCGTGGGTTCGAATCCCACTCAGTGCATGGATGTTACTTTGTGTGTGTGCATTTTTCGGTGTTTGTGTACAGGTACAGGCCTTGCGACGAGCTGATCACCCGCCCAAGGAGTCCTACCGAACGTGTAAGATCTAGAAAAACCGAAGTGAACGGAGAAGTTCATGGAGGTAGGCCTAGGCCCACTGGGTCTGTAGTGCCAAGGAAGAAAAAAAGCGATAAGAGGAGATGAGTCTAATGTTTGACGTTTTACTCGCAAGATCGATTTATATTCGTAATTAAAAAATTTAACCGTCTGAGTTGAACGGAGTTCACGGAGGTAGGCCTAGGTCCACTGGGGCTGTAGTGCCAAGGAAAAAAAAACCGTCTGAGTAATTTTTGTCTTTAATCTCGAAGGGCCGATCACAGTGGCCGCGCGGTCTAAGGCATGAAATATCTTCGCTTGATCAAACAGTGGGATCGCTAGTTCGAATTCAACTCAAGGCATGGATATTTGTGTTTATTCTGTGTTTGTTAGGTAGCGGCCTTGCGTCTGGCTGATCACTCGTCCAAGGAGTCCTACCGTCTGTCTAAGGTTACGAAACTGAAGTGAAACGAAGCGTTTCACTGTGCTCCAAGGGGGAACAACAAGAATAAAGTTAGAAGGAGAAGAATCTGAAAGGCGTATTACAAGAAGCTGTATTCATTAAACGAAGACAAATTTATTGATTGGAAATAAATTTTAACAAATAACACAAACACACGGGTTTAGATCAACTGAAATGAAGCTCCTGTGCGTCGAAGTTTTCCCATGGTCTTCTCGCGGATTACGTCACATTTTTCTGGCAGTGTCGAATTTCGAGTAATTGAAAAAGACAATAATAAATTAGTATTTTTTCATAATGAAATTAATTTAGTTATCTTAATCTTCCCGCTTGCTTTTATAAACATACATTATGATACATAATATCCGTTACTTTATACTGGAGTGCAGAATGTTCTCCCGGCTTTGGAAAACGACAAAGTGCTGAGGAGAATGTTCAGACGCAAGAAAGAGTGGGTAACAGGAAGATCTAAAACACTGCACAATGAGGAGCTTCCGAAAAAATCAAGGTTCTTCTTCTTTCACGGATGGGCCTTTTGGCCACTATGTAATCATAATTTGTAGCGTTAGGTTCAAGATGGAGTGGGAGCGATACGAAGTCAACAGGAGATACGGAAACCTGGAAGAATGTGGGAGAATAATATTAAAGTATGACGAGAGCAGTCTTCTGGGGTATGGCGCCGTGTAGATATTGTGTTAACCGACATTTCGGAGGAACGTATCGCCTCCAGGGTAGAAGAAAAAAGGAAATCTGCAGGTGAAGACCCAGCTTGAGCAAGTTCTTCTATCCTTGAATATGGAGGCGATACGTTCCTCCGAAACGTCGGTTAACACAATATCTACACGGCGCCCCCCAGAAGACTGCTTTCTTAATAGTCACCGCCGTGAAAACCTCAAATCTTACACAATATTAAAGTATATCTTAATGGAATATAATTTGCATGTGTGAACTGGGTTCTACTGGTTCATGACAAGGTGCAAACGGGATCATAAAATCAAGCAGTTATTGACCGATTTTAGGTTTTTTTATCAAATCCTTAATGAAACACTTGCAGTGACTTTAGCATTTTCTGCCGGATATTACAAAGTGAGAAATTTCTTAGTATTGCAGTAATAATATCATGCGAGTTAAGCCGTACCATTGACTTAGGGGATAAGTTTTCTAAATTAGCTGGTACCTCACCTTCCTATACACCCTGTGGTTTTCCCTTATTCTGTATACTCGAAATTGCTTCATTCGACCCTCCCGTTTTAACTGTAGGTTTGCATCGAATTGATTTATGACTTTGTCTTCAAAGCAGTGACGTTGTGAAGTCGGCTGGGATGGTTGGTCGAGGCAAGCTTTCATAGACCTGGTACGTGGATGGCGTCTCACATTACATTAGGCTTATGAGTATCAATCGAATGCTTTCACCTCTGGGGTATTTTTAAATCTGTTTCTTGTGATCGACCAATACCCTCTTTCCGGCGGCACTTCAGTGTTCCATTATTATTATTGTGATTTATATTTTCTTATTGCCCCTGTCTCGTATTATTTGCTGGTTATGTTTTTCTTTTATTGCTAGTGGGGTGGGACTAAGTCCCCTGTACTGCGGCGACTTCTGGCCTATTGTACCAGCCCCAGATGACAGGTGAGGGTGACTGTGGAGCAATTGACGGAATGAAGATTGGCAGGGGAACCCGAAGTACTCGGAGAGAACCTGCCCAGCGTCACTTTGTCCACCACAAATCCCACTTGACCAGACCCGGGATCGAACCCGGGCCGCCGCGGTGGGAAGCCAGCGACTAACCGCTTGAGCTATGGCTCGGCCTGCTGGTTATGTAAGTAAAGAAAGACTACACCGAGATGTCTATTTACAATTGCAGCTCTTGTGGATAAGAGGACTGCATGCTGGAGTGTCTCATTTCTCTGCTGTTCCCCTTCCCTTCAACGTTGCAATTAAGGAGTTCTCGATGGGCCAGACAAGCAAGTCGTATAGGGAAGACAAATGTATCTATACAGAATTTGGACAATGGGAGGGTACTGAGTATTTGAGAAGTCGGTAAGCCTATGGGATAAGATATTAAAATGAAACCGAGATAAGCGGGAAGATGAGAAATGGTTGAAAGTTGGTGTCAGGTGAATTTGCAGCGTTAGGTTCTACAGAGATTTGTTAGGTCAGACAGTCAGTTAATATAAAAGGTAAAGGCAAAGATGTCCTTGTGCTTAACTAATTAAACACTATGCCATGAAGGCGGAAAGGGGAATGGATGTATAGATCCACATTTTCTTGACCTCAGCACTGGCTGGAGGTGAGTGGTCAGATTCACGCCTCTGCCGGTTTAACCGCGGGGAAAGTTTCCGCGGTACCCATTGGATAGGAGGTTGGGTGGACCCCAGAGTCGGTCTGGACGACGTGAAGAAGTGAAAATTCTTGCCCCCACCGAGACTCGAACTCCTACCCCTTGGTCGTCCAGCCCGTAGCCAGTCGCTATATCGACTGAGCTATCCCGGCTCTTAGAAAGTTGGTCAGTATCAGGTTCTACAGAGATGTGTTGAG
This sequence comes from Cryptotermes secundus, assembly GCF_002891405.2. NCBI lineage: Eukaryota > Metazoa > Arthropoda > Insecta > Blattodea > Kalotermitidae > Cryptotermes > Cryptotermes secundus. The sequence continues at coordinate 264,143 of NW_019740661.1, forward strand.
TCAATCAGTCAGTGAATAAGTTAAGTACAGACAGTTAATATAACAAAAATAAAGCCCCTATGTGTAAGCACCACGCCATATAATTTTATGGGGAAAATTAAGGTGAAGTACAACGAATCTTTAGCCTCCACCAAATGGAAGCATTTCGTCAGCCACATGAACCGGCCGCTTTAGCCCCGAGGATAGAACTGTGCTGTCCTTTCGATAGGAGGCTGGATAGGCCCCAGAGCCGGTCTGGACATACCCTGCCGGAAATTGAACCCCGGCCATGCAAACCGACGGACTGAGTACGGCACCACAGTAAAGTCAAGGAAGTAATGAGAAAAAAGTCGACCACCTGCTCCCCATCGCACCTACGGTGCACGGCGTGTAGACAGCGGAAAATGGCGCGAAAGGGGAACGCGCACGGAGAGATACAACTGCTAGGAACATGGGTGGAGGGAAATCTTTCTTTTATTCGGCGGTAGTAACACTGACACACTTGTTATTTCGGCTGGCGGGTCGTTGGTACTCTGTGGTTACGCCCATAAAAGTGTTTGCGTGCGTCCAAAAGGCAGTGTCACCATTTGCTTTATTGCTAGCGGGGTGGGACTAAGTCCCTTGTACTGCGGCCACTTCTGGCCTATTGTACCAGCACCAGATGATAGGAGAGGGTGATTGTGGAGCAGTTGGTGGAATGATGATTGGCAGGAGAAACCGAAGTACTTGGAGGAAACTTGCCCCAGCACCGCTTTGTCAACCACAAACCCCACTTGACCAGACCCGGGATCGAACCCGGGCCGCCGCGGTGGGAAGCCAGCGACTAACCGCTTGAGCTATGACGCGGCCCGAAGTGTCATCATTAGTCCAGCAAAGGTGGACCGCTTCCCCAGACCCGCAGTTACAGCATTTGCTGCACGTCTCTGCATCCTCAGTGGAAGCAGCGTGCACGTGTATCCTACTCGGGAAGGAATAGAATATTTACGTAAAGAAAACCCGCCTTGGTATTTGGGTCCTAGACTGATAACGATGCAATGCTCACGTGACGTCAGACTGTGTGGCGTTAGTCCCTAGTGTGTCGTAAACAGGTCGTGTTTGACGTCACTGGATGAACTACTGCACCTCAGCTGGTGCAAGATGGAAGGCAGGACCAAACTTGTTCCATGTTAGTTCTGTTTCTTAACACACAAACTTATATATATATAGATTGTCACGTGTGTTTGTTTCCGTGACTAATAATAACGGGTTCTGAATTAAATGATCGGATTTACTGGAACTTCTTTACAATTACAACCAATTACAACAGCTCACAATCAATGGTTGCCTGAGACTCGCTCCATTCCTTACTGGACTACGAGTGTCCGCTCTTCTACTGTGACTGATTTGGTTCTGGTTTAAGAATCGGTCAGTTCTTCCGCTTCCGTTGTTCGCTGGTTAACACTCCCACAGCTGAACACTGAACTTCTCACGACTGAATTACGATTAAATCATTGAACTCTCTCGAACTGAACTGAACTCTCGAATGACGGGCCCCTTAAGAATGAACTACTACTGAATCAATCTTTCCTGCGCTCCCACTTTTATAGTCTGGCGCGTATCCATGGAAAATGTTTGTTGCTTGCGTGTATCCGTGGAAATCGTTTGTTGCTTGCGCGCATCCATGGACTTTGTTTGTTGATTCGTTTGACATGGAAGGCGCGTTCCGTACCAAGTCAGTTTCCACGAATCCGCATCTCCATAAAAACGTGTATTAGCGAGGCGATGTCTGGCAATAAACTATTCCGGCTTTCAGGCGTCATATCATAGTATATAGCATTAGAAAAACAGTTTCGGACTGACCGTCCTGTAACAGGATTAGTAGAATCTGCATCGTCAGCTATGTCGATAAAACAGCTGTCCCTTTCCATCTGAATCTCACTGAAAGTAATTAGTAGTTTGCTTTTCTATTCGTTAGGCTTCGGTTTCGAATATCCTCCCCATGGCAGGCTATTCTGAGAATTCTCGTGATATCCTCATGTGCAGGATATTTTGGGACAGCATAACAGCTTATTCCCTCGATCTTCATCATACCGTTCATACCAAGTTTGACATTAACTCACTGTGCTTAGTGCAGCAAAGCAAGGATAGTTGTGTTCCGGCCTAGTATGGAACCTGAGGCAATATCGCCGTGTAGAGCTGAGCTCTGTGTGACCTCAAGAGAAGCCGCAAAGCTAATCAAGAGAGCAAGTCAGTAAGTCCGGTCATCCCCAAGTCCCTGAGCAACATCACGTCCCTTAACAGCCTGCACTGATCCCTGGGAGGGTCTCGCCATCAAGCTGACTTAGTTCCTGTGGACTCTGGCGCCACTTGCTGGACAACTTCAGCAGCTCGTGTCCTGTACTGACTGAATGAGCGACTGACCACCAAACTAGTTTAATAACGACCTATCCGTCCAACTACTTAATTAAACAAGTACATAC
>NW_019740661.1:266885-301007 GCF_002891405.2 Cryptotermes secundus
GTAGTAACACTGACACACTTGTTATTTCGGCTGGCGGGTCGTTGGTACTCTGTGGTTACGCCCATAAAAGTGTTTGCGTGCGTCCAAAAGGCAGTGTCACCATTTGCTTTATTGCTAGCGGGGTGGGACTAAGTCCCTTGTACTGCGGCCACTTCTGGCCTATTGTACCAGCACCAGATGATAGGAGAGGGTGATTGTGGAGCAGTTGGTGGAATGATGATTGGCAGGAGAAACCGAAGTACTTGGAGGAAACTTGCCCCAGCACCGCTTTGTCAACCACAAACCCCACTTGACCAGACCCGGGATCGAACCCGGGCCGCCGCGGTGGGAAGCCAGCGACTAACCGCTTGAGCTATGACGCGGCCCGAAGTGTCATCATTAGTCCAGCAAAGGTGGACCGCTTCCCCAGACCCGAAGTTACAGCATTTGCTGCACGTCTCTGCATCCTCAGTGGAAGCAGCGTGCACGTGTATCCTACTCGGGAAGGAATAGAATATTTACGTAAAGAAAACCCGCCTTGGTATTTGGGTCCTAGACTGATAACGATGCAATGCTCACGTGACGTCAGACTGTGTGGCGTTAGTCCCTAGTGTGTCGTAAACAGGTCGTGTTTGACGTCACTGGATGAACTACTGCACCTCAGCTGGTGCAAGATGGAAGGCAGGACCAAACTTGTTCCATGTTAGTTCTGTTTCTTAACACACAAACTTATATATATATAGATTGTCACGTGTGTTTGTTTCCGTGACTAATAATAACGGGTTCTGAATTAAATGATCGGATTTACTGGAACTTCTTTACAATTACAACCAATTACAACAGCTCACAATCAATGGTTGCCTGAGACTCGCTCCATTCCTTACTGGACTACGAGTGTCCGCTCTTCTACTGTGACTGATTTGGTTCTGGTTTAAGAATCGGTCAGTTCTTCCGCTTCCGTTGTTCGCTGGTTAACACTCCCACAGCTGAACACTGAACTTCTCACGACTGAATTACGATTAAATCATTGAACTCTCTCGAACTGAACTGAACTCTCGAATGACGGGCCCCTTAAGAATGAACTACTACTGAATCAATCTTTCCTGCGCTCCCACTTTTATAGTCTGGCGCGTATCCATGGAAAATGTTTGTTGCTTGCGTGTATCCGTGGAAATCGTTTGTTGCTTGCGCGCATCCATGGACTTTGTTTGTTGATTCGTTTGACATGGAAGGCGCGTTCCGTACCAAGTCAGTTTCCACGAATCCGCATCTCCATAAAAACGTGTATTAGCGAGGCGATGTCTGGCAATAAACTATTCCGGCTTTCAGGCGTCATATCATAGTATATAGCATTAGAAAAACAGTTTCGGACTGACCGTCCTGTAACAGGATTAGTAGAATCTGCATCGTCAGCTATGTCGATAAAACAGCTGTCCCTTTCCATCTGAATCTCACTGAAAGTAATTAGTAGTTTGCTTTTCTATTCGTTAGGCTTCGGTTTCGAATATCCTCCCCAAGGCAGGCTATTCTGAGAATTCTCGTGATATCCTCAGGTGCAGGATATTTTGGGACAGCATAACAGCTTATTCCCTCAATCTTCATCATACCGTTCATACCAAGTTTGACATTAACTCACTGTACTTAGTGCAGCAAAGCAAGAATAGTTGTGTTCCGGCCTAGTATGGAACCTGAGGCAATATCGCCGTGTAGAGCTGAGCTCTGTGTGACCTCAAGAGAAGCCGCAAAGCTAATCAAGAGAGCAAGTCAGTAAGTCCGGTCATCCCCAAGTCCCTGAGCAACATCACGTCCCTTAACAGCCTGCACTGATCCCTGGGAGGGTCTCGCCATCAAGCTGACTTAGTTCCTGTGGACTCTGGCGCCACTTGCTGGACAACTTCAGCAGCTCGTGTCCTGTACTGACTGAATGAGCGACTGACCACCAAACTAGTTTAATAACGACCTATCCGTCCAACTACTTAATTAAACAAGTACATACAGCTACGTTACTGATTAATTCGTAGACTGGCCTGCAGGACTGACTAGCTGACTGATTGTCTTTGTATCGCAAGTTTTGTAATTAAAGTAAAAAGAAAATAATATCCTAATTAATAATTTCTTTGATGTAATTTCCAGGCCAAAAGAAAGTGTTCATTTTGAACCCCCACCTGATGGTTTCACTCCATGTATCGCCTATTTTTACACTGGAGGATTTAGTTCAAAGTATTTTATCGGACAGAATCGCCATGCTCGCTGTGTTTAGATGGTTCAGGTATCATACGTGCAAGAGCGGCGTCAAGTGAAGAAGCCACAGATCGTCCTCACTAAGAGATTAACTTGTTCATAGCCCGCGCACAGGCAAGTGGGCGATTCCAGGACCATGACAATTACAAAACAATTTCTGAATATACACAGTATACTGTTTAAGCTGCTTCTACTTACAATTAAGTTATAAAAATGTTTTTGGTAAACTTGTTTCTATTTTGCACGCGGTAGCGTAGTTGGTTGAGGCATTATGCTACAAGCCGGAGGGTCGCGGGTTCAAGTCCTGATGAGGTCATAGAATTTTTCAATTGACCTAACCCTTCCAGCCGAACTATGGTCCTGGGGTCGACTCAGCCTCTAACAGAAATGAGTAACAGGAATATTCTTGGGGGTAAAGGGCGGCTGGCGTGTAGGGCTGACAACTTTTCCGCCATCTATGAGCCGATTGTCTAGAAAATGTGGGAACCTCAACATCTCACAACCCTATATGTCCACGGCCTGTTACAGGGATAGCTTTACTTTTACTTACTTACTTTATTTGGTTAATAATTAACTACACAATAAACAGAAATATTCAGAAATAATTAAAAGTTATAAGCATCTATGAACTGAAAAAGGGATAATTATGCTATTGGAGATATTTATCTAAAGACTGGGTTCATATATCTGCCTTATTCAATGACGATGCTGAACTTCGGCATAATGCGAGGAGGCTGCATGAATTAACACAGCAGTAAATTCCCTGATTAATGTTTGGAATTTGCCATAATCAAGCCAGTGGCTGCGAGGGATTTTACTAATTGAAGTATTTGTAATTTCCCTCAGTTCTTCCACATTGAAAATTAAGACGTGAAGTAAAGAACGAATCACAATAATATCAGACAAAAGCCTAATAAACGTATTGAAGTGTGCATAAAATTATCAGATTTGCTGAAACCAGAAGGTTTGAAACAATCATAACACTCGTAAGTCAGACAATAGAGTAGACGTCCTGAAGACATGCACTTGGTAGCGTGGTTGGTTGAGGCACTATGTTACAAGCCGGAAGGTCGTGGTTTCGATTCTCGACGAGGTCATTGGATTTTCCAATTTTCCAATCCACTCTATCTGGGGTCGACTCAGCCTCTAACAGAAATGAGTACCAGGAATCTTTCTGGGGGTAAAGGGCGGCCGGTGCATAAGGCTGACAACTTCACCGCCATCTGTGAGCCGATTGTCTAGAAAATGTGGGAGCCTCGACGTATCACAACCCTATGGGCCTCCACGGGCAGGTACAGGCATAGTTTTAATTTTTTTTTGTCTCAATCTTTCATGTAGTTTGTATGGCAGACATTTCCCACCTAAAATGTTGTACTTCGTTTCTTGTTTTCCCTGTGCATGTAGTAAAACCGTACGCATCGCAGCTATCTTATGTGCTGCCGCATCCAGCAATACTAGTGAAGGGCAAAATCTAGGTAATTATCTCCATTCCACAGTAACTTTACCGTCGAAAATCTCAATAGTATCCTTAGTACTCCAACACACTCTTCGCTTACTGCGACAAAGTCGCGTCACTTTCCTTATCTGTAAAAAAAATTAATAAATTTATAATTGCATTGGATCGGAAGTTCATAGATCGGCCATCTTGAAGAGTACTGGGGAACAGCCGTGAAGTCCAGTAAAAATGAGTACACGGCGTTATATTCCAAACGAAAAAATTCTTTAAATCTGTAATTTCATATAGGCATATCTGGTTTTCAGGCTTTGTTTCCATGAAGTACAAAACTTGCCGTTTTTTGGAAATATATCTGCAGAATCTCCGCTTCGTCTCAGGAAACGCCCAACGGATCTTAATTAAATTTGGTACCGTAGTTTATGTTAAAAGTATGTTTCTTTATGCGAGTTTTGTTTTCCTCGACAGTACGAGTACAATTCATCGCCTACTTCACACTAACCTCAAATTTGAAGTCGTTGTTTTCTAGAGAAGAGGGGGGAAGGGAGTCGCATATTGTGTGTCTGCAGGAGTGGAAATTTGTATTTCTGGGGCACAGATGTTTCTCACACGTGTTCTTGGTCATTCGGTATCGAAATTATGTTACTGCAGATATAAATGCAACCCAGAAGACCGCGCTCTTCGCAAACACATTTATTAATATATTTTGCCTTGTTCTGGTTGCAGTGAAATCCTGTGGCAGAAACAAGCGAAAAAGACTCTCCATTTGTTTTGTCAGTCGTTAATGAAGAATAGAGGAATACTATTTTTGTTTATTACATACTTTCCATTTCGAAACAGAATGTTTAACTTTTGTAGAACTTCACGAGACTTTTCACTATGACGTGTACAAATGTTTCAGTTGTTGATTCCGTGCCGTTGTCCTTACATACACCGTGCGAGCTCTGTTGTTATTTTACATTGCACAAGAAAATGTCTTGAAAACCTTTAATGTTCTTCAAAACCTGCCATAGCAAATTTTAAAGTCCCCTCACACCAACCTCACAAGTTCTCGTGGACGCCGCCATGTTGTTGTTATTCATGGGAGGAAATTAAAGTTGTTTAACTTTGAATGGCTGGTATTAAAATCGAAATTCATTTTTTGGTTCAAAAATTATTAATGGTGACTGCTATCACAATGATTCCACAATTCCTTACATAACAAAAAAGTAATTTAATAGAAGAAACAAGAAGTTCTGGGAAGAACTAATCTCCTACTTTCCTTTCAGTACAATATGAGTTATTGACTCAAAAGGAAAATAGAAATAAACGTTAGCATCTATGCGTAATGGAGTTAAAATACTGTAACACGCATAGCTAAGCAACGGTGCGTTTAACACCTCTCTTAAGCCCACTCAATAGCAGGACGATGTTTATAGCTCGTTGCTAGGCAGCATTCAGCGCGCCAACGGACTGGCTAGGTAGCTACCACGTGACTCGTTTTCTCTATGGTGTTCCTTATGCAACAATAGGATTGTGTTTTCCTTGCGTGGTCGGTGCGGAGGCTGTATAACGACAGTTATAGATATGACGGTTTTCAGTTTTAAGTGACAGAGTTCAGTTCTGAGTTCTCGGTGGAAGACAGCCACGGGAAGTTCGTAGCAGACAAGAAGACTTAGTTTCTGTGTTGAGATCCGTTGCTAGTGAAAACACAGAATCCCAGTGCGTGTGCAACGATGAACTGTAAATTGTGTAAATCGTCTATAGCGCTGCATTTAAATATGATTAAGATAACTTGTACCAAAGGGCTAAGAAATCCAATCATCCGAAGTAGAACCCGCCATTTTCGTCGCGCGTACTACCCTACACGTTACAATACTCTTTGACAGGCTGGAGTATTGGTGTTACTGATAGGACGGATTTATAAAATACGCCGTTCAGACCGTTCAGGTGACATGATATGCTTATCAAGTTCCATAATGATTGGTTTAAGTATTCTAACAATATTGAAGTTCTTCCTCAACAATTTGAGCCTGCAATGTTGGTGTTACTAATGGGAAGGAATTATGAAGTATTCCGTTGAGATGGCTTCAGGTAACATGATAAACCTAACAGGTTTCGTGACAATTTTTCAAGCATTCAAGTAATATTTAGTTTGTTACTTCAAAGATCTGAGAGCTTCAGTGTTGGTATTGTTGATGGAAAGAATTTATGAAGTACGCCTTTGAGATGTACTTACCACATTCCATGAAGATTCTTGTAGGGTTTCTAGCGGTATTAAGGTTTTGTCTGAAAAATTTGAGTGGCTGCAATGTTGGTATCACTAACTGGAGGGATTTACGAAATACGCCGTTAAGGTGAGATCAGGTGGCATGATATACAGGGTGTTTCACGACTTTAGGGCATAATTGCAGGAGGTGATTTCCTAGGGCTTTGTGATCAAAAAGGTTCATATAAACATGTGTCTGATTTTGGACGGTTACGGGGTTATGACCCTTTTTTCATTCCCGTACACGCCATCGTGTGAACCGCGTCTGTCAGCTGGCGAGTCGCTATTTTGAGCCAGCTACAGACAGAGCGTTCTCGTTATCTCGACACTTTAGAGCGGGGTGGGTTGGTATGTCCGGCGCGGTTCACAACCGAGCGGCAGCCTGTGTTGCGGCCGGCGGTGGCATTTTCGAAAATCAGCTTTAAGCACCAATAAATTCAAATTAAAGGAAATTTCACGAAGTTAACCTTACATTCATACTTTAAATGTATCATGTATTATGCTGGTTTATTATTTTGTTCCGTTTATTGTCAGTAATCGTTACCTTCTATTCTCAGTTTAAAATGGTCATAACTCCGTAACCGTCCAAAATCGGACACATGTTTATATGAACTTTTTTGATCACAAAGACCTAAGAAATCACCTTCTACAGTTATGCCCTAAAGTCGTGAAACACCCTGTATATCAAGTTTCGTAAAGATCTGTTCAGGCGTTCGAAAGTTATTGGTTGTACACATGCAGACAAACACACGCAAACACAGACAACATTGTGATCATAATCCATAAACTGTTGTTTTTTCCAAGTAAGGGAAGTAAGCTAAAAATAAATAAGAAAACAGGAAGTACAAGAAAACAGAAGTCTGGGAAACGTCGTATCTGAAATAAAATTAGACTGAATAGTACGCCACTCTTCTCTTCAAATGTTTTCGAAGAAACGATTGCGGTTGCAGAAGGGAAAGAGATGAAGGCCTTGCAATAAATTGAAACTCAATGAAACAGCTTACTCAGTCGCTTGTTTCCTCATGCACAGGTTCAAGTTTCTTTATCTTCAGCAGATTGGCAGTACCGGCGAAGCTGTAGCAAAACACGCCTCCTCCCGTTGCAGTGTATCAAATGTGTGTGACTGCTAATGTATTGACTGTAGGATACAGCGTCCCGCAGGAGCGGGACAACCAAGAATTACGACAGAGTTTTGGTTACCAAATCCCCAATGGAAAAAAAAAACTCTTCTGGAGACCTATATAAGCTAGGATAATATTAAAATCAATTTCAGAAAACATCCTCTGAGAATGTGAACTGTATTAAACTGGCTCAAGAAAGGTTCCAAGAGCGGCTCTTATAAACATGGTAATGAATCTTCGAGTGCCATAAAATAAAAAAAAAATTCTTGACGAGGTTAGTAACTATCACCTGCTCAAGGTATAAGTTAAGGAAGACGGAGCACCATGTAACACCCGTAAGGACCACTTTAAAGGATTTAAGGGAATGGACTTATTCCGTGCACACTGCTCTCAGTTCAGTGCTAGATGCATTTGTAAACCAGATTTTGTAAAGAAATTTCACTGTCGGCCGATCACGCGATATGTAGATCCATTTTATCATTAGGCTAGTCTTCTGTACAGAGGAGAGCCTTGAATGGAAATGCAAGTCTGTGATTGGATCGGATCGCGCAGGGGCCTTGCAGTTAAGCGTCAGCAACAAGTCACTTTCAGTGGAGTGGCGGGGGTTGTCACAGTTCAGAAGACCGCAAGGAAAATGCATGGGAAACAGAAGTTTTCTATTCCTTATCTTCTCCTACTCTTCCTCCAGTTTCCTCTCCCTTCATCCTACCCGTGCTCCTCCTCCTTTTCTTCTTCTTCTGCAATTTGTTCGACCCCATATCTTTCAGTGTCCCGAATCGGACAATTATTCATTCAAAATCTGAAAGTGTTATTGTGTTGGCCACAAAAGAGAAGGACGTGTAAAAAACTTGGAGTGAAATGTTTTAAGGCATTATTTCATTTTTGCTTGGTGAAACTGAAGGAAATTGTTAAAATAAGCTCTGGTTCAAAGTAAACCCATATATCATCTTAACGTTATGCTCTCAGTAAATAAAATGCGAATTAAATTTAGCTCCAAATATACAGAAAAAATTTAAATTCAAAATTATTTAATTGAAGTCTTGCAGCCTCATATACGGAGTAGCACCACTTCAACAGATACTCCGGTGTAAGATCTTTCTTTAAAAGTTGGTGGAGGTTTTCCTTGCTCTCGAGGAACCCGGAGTGTCACCACGGTTTCCACAGAAGACCGTCACTGCTTGGTTCCATTCAGCTCAGAAAATGTATTATTCTCTTCTCCCATCACAGAACCCAAAGATATACGATTACAGAACCATGTTTGTTGTTTTATATGGATTGAAAGTTGGTCTGTAGATCGAGGGGTTTGGACACTGCTGAGGTGGATATACCTCGGAAAGACGAAGCACCGGTAGCAAGTGGTGAGATGACTTACATGGCGAGGAGCTTCATGATTTGTGCCTCCTCACCAGATACCATTATGGCAACGAAACCACGGAAGAAGAAGAGATGGGACATGAGAAACTTATACAAAATTTTATTTCGGAGATCCTACCGTAAGCAAAATATCGAATATGTTCGCCATGTCCTATCCCCTCATCCTTCCTGGCTTCATCGCCCTAATGGTATCTGCTGAAAAGGCAAATTTGATTCGAAATTTTGTTTTGGACACCCAGGACGAAGGAGCTGGGATAGTGGAGTCTGTATAGCGACTGGGTACCGGCTGGATGGAAGAGGGATCGGAATTCGAGCCCCGGTATGGGCAAGATTTTCCTTCTCTCCACGTCGTCCCGAGCCAAGCACCCACCGATTCTCCTATCCAACGGGTCCCTGGGGCTCTTTTCCCAGAGGAAAAGCGACCAGAGCTGATCACCCACCTCCAACTAGTGCCGAGGTCAAGAATACGTGCATCAATACTCCACTTCGCCATACATCTTCATGGCATAGTGCTTAATTATTTAAGCACAGGGACAGCTTTACTTTTTACCTATTAGTCGCTGGCTTCCAACCGCGGCGGCCCGGGTTCGATCCCGGGTCTGGTCAAGTGGGATTTGTGGTGGACAAAGTGGCGCTGGGGGCGGGTTTTCTCCAAGTACGTCGGTTTCCCCTGCCAATCTTCATTCCACCAAATTCTCCATCATCATCATCACCCGGGGCAGGCTACAATAGGCCAATCAGTGGCCGCCGTGCCGAGTGGACCCAGTTGGACTCCACCCCCCACTAAGCGAATTAAAAAAAAATACCCTAACATAAATGGGAGGATAATATAAAGATAAATCTTAGAGAAATAAGGTGTTATAATGTAGACTGAATTCATCCTGGACAACACAGAATCCAGGGCGATCCTTCAGTTTACACGAAAGTGTGGGCTTTTAAGCAGCCGAAAGTCTACTAAGAATTCAACAGAGTCTCTGCGCCGTTGTGTTGACAAGTAAGTACATGTAGAGAGATGCATAAAAAGAAAATGAATGTCTACATTTGTGTTTCCCTTCAGCTTTTATCTGGGGTTTAATACTATTTCCTTCCCCTCAGAACTCTTAATTTTCACCCCCGTGGCGTGATTGCAATGTATAGGGCCTACGAAAGAAATTGAGTTTAATGACATGGCGAGGGCGGCAGTTACCATTTTAAATTAGTTTCAGACTCGGATGTTAAGTGTGACTTATGCCTTGATTAGTCGGCGATAACTTGCGGTAGCGCAGCTGGGGGACCAGTGCGTGTTCTGACCTCATTAGCCTGCAGTATCATAACGTCGAGAACCAATGCTGAAGTTCACTTTTCAGCTTCACACGATTTTCTTTTGTTACAGAGATGACATCCTCCATGAAAATTTATATAAATAATAATGGAAGTTAATTTTTGCAGATTTAGTTCGCTTGTTCTAAACTCTGCACCAGGGAATTGTTTACTTTTTAACTCTGAAACTAATTCTTCAGCTTAGCTAAAAATAACTTTTAGTTCGTTATTCACTCTGTTAGTCAGTTAACTAGTTATTTATTTGTGGGTTACTTAACTTGAATTTTTTTTCTTACAAAACTAACAAATCATTCGGTCGTTTGTTAATTACTTTCTTTGAAAGTTGGTTTGTCGACTATTTAATTACACATTAAATTCTTCTATTATGTTTAATGTTACATGCTCAGGAAACCGAAATTATTTGGCAAATCCTATACACGGTTCTTAGGCGAAAAGTCACTTAGGTTTAAAATTAGGTTCTTATTACTTTCGAAGAAAATGAGATAAATTAGAAAGTCTTTAGCAAGTTGGAGCTTTATTTTTTAGTTTGTTACCTTCGAGATAAAAATCGTTGATATGTGGAATTACAACTTAATATTGTTTATTTCATCCATTCGCAGCTACTCCATCCCCGAGGCCTATCTTCCATTAGCAGTCCTAGTGCGCTACATGCTATGGCCATAAGGTACACAGGTGGAATGGAGCTGAAATGATAATATTCGTGCTGTGTAATCTGTCTCATTTTATTATTTTACTGCAGTTGGCTGTTCACCCGGTGGCAGTATTGTTGCTGCAACAAGTAATTTCCAATTTTATAGACTAATTGTTCGGCATTACAACTCAAATTGGTTTTTAACCCATTCTCCGCGGCTCATTGAAACTGAAAGTTCATGACCTCAATTTAAGGGTTAGGTTTTACTGGCAAGCGATTGGTGTGATCACGTGGGACATCGCACCCTCGGCAAAGAATCTAACACCCGATGTTCCGACACAGCTTTGAGAGCGTAAATGGTGTCACATATGTAGTCTATACTGCCAGGCACATACAAAACATAGAAGATCACCCAAATCCACTACTCAGCCAAATATTACAACCAGTCAACAGGAGACTTAGGAGACAGTGGCCAACAGATAATAACTGAAAACTCTGAGGTAACATCTCTGGAGGTTTACCTCAATACACCTCAGCTGTACCTAGGACACCTAGCATGGATCAACACATTAGCTTATAGAATGCACTGTATTCTGATTGCTGATCATGTATTATTAAAAAAAAATATGTAGTCTATAGCACACGGAGTAACGGCTTTTAGGCAGAGGGATCTGAAAACTGAAAATGTTGCACTCGAACAGAAGTCCTGTTGGGAATGCCTTGAAACAGCGATCACACGCCAGAATAAGCCAAATTCCGTCCAGTAATAGTAAGAAGGACAAAAATACCTAACAATAATAATAACTAACTTCACGGAGCTGAGCCCTTCTTGAGAAGCCATCAGTTGTGCATGTACTCAAGAACTTCCCAAAGTTTTATGAAACCCCAAGGCTCATTACCCTGTTCCCAAGAGCCCTCCACTGGTCCATAACTTGAGCCAGATCAATCCAGTCCATACCACACCGTCCCATCTCTCTAAGAACCATATTAATATTGTGACATGACGCCTGAAAGTCGGAATAGTGGAGCCAAAGCAGACCATAATTGCTAGGCAACGACTCGTTATACAAGTTCCCGTTGCAACGAATACACAAGATACAACGGAAGAACTGCCGTTTCTATGTAACATCGAGGTAAACCCACCTCTATAACGACAGAGGAATTGTCAGGAAACGGTGTTTTCTGTTGGGGCTGCCCCGTGCGGAGGCGGCGTCGAATACCTCCACCGTAGCCCTGCGTGTTGTCAAAGGTGACGAAAAGAGAACCCACTGCCCGGAGGTATAACTGGGCCACCCTGTTCCTGGGGGATATATGAGTAAATACTGGGACCTGGCCCCAAGGTTAGGGAAGTCTCGAATCTGAGACAGTAAAATATGGTCATGAGTCCCGCGGGACTCGGACTTCAGAATGACTGCACCGGCGAAAGCCAGCGGCAATTGTAAAGGACAGACCCATCCTCTCGTCAGAGAGGATGTTACATAAGAAATTTGACCGCAAGTGTTCTGTTGAAAAATTTACTGGTAGTGAGTCTCAAGGTGCTTGTCGCCAAGACGAACTGATTGGCGGCAAACCGCCAGTCGTAAAGTAACTCTGACTTTGACGAGTTCAGTTGAAAGTCAAGCTGTGAAGAGCAGACTAGGAGATTTTTGTAAAATGGCTTCCAGCCTTGGAGTTAGTCAGTTTAAGCAGTGAGGGAACTATGAGGTAGTATATGACGGGAAAATTTATTCGGTGCAGTTATCAGAGAAGCTGAAGAATCTCCACGGTTAAAATTCGTTACCAGGAAACGTCTAGTGAAGACAGAGAGAACTTTAATGTGTGCTGTAGTTACACTGGTATTTGGGAGTGTGTAATTCCGTTAGTCTGTTATAGTTACTTGTAGTTAGGGACCGTAGGTAGTCAGTAAATCCAATATCCAAGGCAATACCCCGTTGAGAGTCACTCTAACACGTGGCAGTATTGATCGACTGCTGCACAAAGGAAAAGAAACAACTTAACAGATCCAATAAACAAATATTGGCGGAAGATGCTCACATATTCACAATGTCATATGGACAGTTCTGAACGGTGTTGTAAGCGAAGAGGCATCATGAATAAAGTTTGTTCGGAGAATGGGTTTTACAGAAATTGAAGCTACGAAGTTTGAAAACTGAAGACGGAGTGTCTATGTGAAATTGTTCGTTGAAGTGATGAATTCAAAAGAATTCAGACTGCTGAATAGAGTGAAGTCGAAGATCTGCAATCCTTTGATTTATTTATTTATTTATTTATTTAGCATGTAACGAATTACGTACTTGTATTAAGTTTCAAGTAGAGGAGTTAAAGGCGGGACATGCATTTGATCAGATTTAAGTCTCCAAAAGAAGTGATTCTGAATTTGAAAACGACAGTATGATGTGACTGTCAGAGAGATATTCTACTCTGAAACCAAACTAAATGAAAAGATAACCGTAAAATTAAGTGAAACATAATTCAATTTCAAATTTGTGTTTTTTCCAAATATCGGGATAACTTCAATCCAAACGTCCAATGATGGGATATATTACACTCTCAGATATGACCAGTTTCAAGAAAAATCGTGTCTTCTTGATATCTAGACAACATTTCATCATCATCATCATCATCATCATCATCACTGACACGACAGCCCTTTGTGAGCCTGGCCTTCCTCAGGATCGCTCGCCATTCTTCTCTATTCGATGCTACATTCCTACAGTTCTTTACACCCAAAATTCTTATGTCCTGCCACACACATTCTTCCCATCTTAACCTTGATCTTCCCACTCTCCTATTTCCTTCTGGTTTGGTGTTAAGCATTTTCTTGATGGTTAGGCAACATTTAGGGCATTAAATGTTTACTATTACTGCAGACTTTAATGGACTTCATTAAACATCAAATCTAGACATAGATTAATAGTTGCTCCTTTAGACAACTGATGAGAATCAAGTTGCTATTTCATGAAGAGAAATCGCGTTAGATGCGCTGTAAAAACACTGGGCAGCAGACGAAAACAGGCGTGCGAAGCTTCCAAAGGAGCGGTAAAGAACACTTAAGAGTGTCGTTAGGATTAGATCTATTTGTACGTACAATTTGTACAATTATTTCACAAAGTTTACCCAGTTTTGTCAGACTTACTACGTAGAATAACTTCATTATTTGTACTATAACTAAAAATACGAGTGCTTTAATGGTAAATAGATTCACTGCTGATAACTTCCGTTCAATGGTTCAAACAGTCAGTTAAACCACTAAGTCATGCGCTCAGACAGGACAAAAATTAGAGGGAGCATTAAAATCAAGTTATCATGTTCCAAGTTTTATTTCCTATACGGGGCCCAGATATTCGTTTCCGTTCTAACAAGCACAAGTGTTTCGGAACCGTTGGTTTGTAGAGCTGGAGCTATAACAGCCCCATTGCTTTACAGACATTTCCCCTCGAGGCTTGCTTTGAAGCATTTGCGACGTGGTCGCCTTAGATTTTAATTGCTCTGTCTCCACATATTGTGCACTAGAGAAGAAAATAAAGCGATGTTACGAACATGAATAGTTGATCATAGGAGTTAGGACCAAAAGGATTTTTTTATAATTTCTATTATTACTTTAAGTATTTTAAGCATAGATATAAAACCTTTATGCCTTAAGGAACTAGATACATTTATAATCTGAAAGAAATAGTAGAGATCGGAGAACATACCTAAGGCGGTGATCTCTTTAAAATCACCTTTGTTAAGCGTACAAGGCAGAGAACGAACAAGGTAATTAGTTCGGACATTAAAGAAACATGTCTTTTTTTTAAGGAATGTCATATTATTTGTCATGAAATGTTAAATTGGATCAAATAGCAAATAAATTTCAGTGCATAAACACAATTCGCTGTTGCTGGAGCCTTGCGGAGGTCGACAGCTGTATCGATCAGAGCGGGTCGTAGTGCCACCAAGCAGCAGTTCCTGGTATTAAAGATTGTGATTGTTTCATTACAGCAGCTGGGCTTGGAAAAACAGACAAGAGTAAATAAAGAAAGGGGAATCGACGCCTTTGTATTGATATTATTATTAGTCAGAATATTAAATATGTGACCAGGAGGATGAGGGCCGTGAATTTAGTATAATATATGTAATGAAATAATAAAGTAGGATGAAAGGATTTCCAATGATAAGCCTCGGCTATAGGCCTAAATAATAATAATAATTAGAAGAATATAAACTTATAGATATTATCATACTTTTGTTTGAAAAATAACAAAACATACGCCGGAAAAATCAGGGAATATACATAATTAGTTTTGAAATTGAAACAAAAAATTAAAATAAAATATGGGCTGATTAGTTAGGCCTAACATTATTGCTATTGTTATAAATGTATTTTCGTAAATAATTTATGTCTATTAGGCTACTAAGCACAGATTATGTACACTCTAAACCTGTCGGGTATAAGCTCATAATTTTTCACCGTAGTCACAATTTTAATTGTTGTATCATAAGCAATACTTCATTTGTGAGGCCTGAGCCTTAGCAGCCGACCTACAGGCAGTTCTGCATCTGCAGCAGACGAACCTTACGGTCAGTGACGCATGGGAGGGAAACACCCGGAAAATATTTGTACTCCAAAGCGGAGTACACCGGTGGTTCTCGACTTCATTAAACTTTCTCATCCTCAGCATCTTTCAAAATCCCCACGTCCCCTTCTTGTCCCCAGAAACCTTCTCTTACGTATTAACGAATTTTTATACAAAATAATTCCCATTAATATATACAACTATGTATGTGTTTATGTATGTAGCTCCTATGTATGTATGTATAAATGGGTACATAAAAAAGTAAAGGTATCTCTGTAACAGGTCGTGGAGGCCAATAGGGTTGTGAGATGTTGAGGTTCCCACATTTTCTAGACAATCGGCTCATAGATGGCGGCAAGGTTATGAGCCCTACGCGCCGGCCACTCTTTACCCCCAAGAACATTCTAAGAATATTCCTGGTACTCCTTTCTGTTAGAGACTGAGTCGACCCCAGGGTCATAGTGCGGCTGGAAGTATTAGGTCAATTGAAAAAAATTTAATGACCTCATCGGGACTTGAACCCGCGACCTTCCGGCTTGTAGCATAGTGCCTCATCCACCTACGCTACCGCTTGGTTAATAATAATAATTAAGAAAGAATAATACTAATTATTAAAACATTATTTTCAGTTCATGTTAGGGTTACCACAGCTTTCTTCTTACGATCTGGTAAATACCTGGTTTTATTTAAATATCACAGGAGAGAGAGTCACTATCCAAGAGGTCAAACATTTTCTGTCCAAATTTTCGGGACCGTCTGGAATTCTCATTCGCCTCACACGTTAAGAATCCTTTTTTTTTATATATAGAATATAATTTTTCTTGAACTGGGTTCTTATATTAACTTGCAATATCATTATAAGTATGCGAGCATGTCCGTTTTGTTTCCAAACAAACAGGAGTCTTCGACAGAATTATTCGGAAAATATCGTACTTCACTTTTCATTCAGCAGTCAGGACTGTCGTCACATGTTAAAAATCGATATCAGTATCGATAGTGATATCGATGAGCTGCCTCCTGAGTTGCCCGCTGAAGGGCACCTGATTTAATGACGCCGCATTTGTCCCAAATTCATTGCTGCGTCCAATAGAGAGATTGCCACAAGGATCAGGTTTACCGTTCTAAGCCGTACTGACCTAAACAAAGGACTTCCTTGTAAGTTTTGAGGTCTTCACGGCGATGACAATGAAGAAAGTCGTCTTCTGGGTTTNCGACGCGCTTCTTGCTTTAATGTATCGACATTTTCCTTCCTCCTGTTCGTAAATATAACAATAAAATGTCTGTACATTTTATTTCCGTCTCGGTGTTGCAGAGCGTGACAAGTATGAAAAAATAATTACGTATGTTGCTCCCTTTATTCTCTGTATGTCAGAGCTTGTAAAGAAGTTGGACTTGATAAAAGTTTTCAGGTATCCATAGCTGTGAGTGTTAGGTTGTAGTCTTCTTCGTTATGACACTGTGTAGTCTTACGTTCGTATTCACGTACAAGACTACACGGTGTCAGAATTCAGACGACCACATTGTGGATGCTTGTGTCTGACGCACTGTTAAGAAAATAAGTATTATGTTAACAATTTTATTTCACTTAATATCTTAAAGCACAAAGACAGAAAAGTGCAGAAATTCGTTTACTTCGATTTTCTCTTCCAAATTTGCACACAATTTTAGAGCAAAATGGCTGATGCAGGGAATTCGAAAACTGTATTTGTCTACCTTGGGAAACAAATTGAAAATATGTTCTTGTTCATTTGCCTCTCTCCTTTTTAATTACAATTATTTCACATTCGAATCCATACCACTTTCTTCAGTCCTTTTATTTCCCTGGACAATAACCGTGTGCCAGTTCAAGCCACTCTTCAAATTAACGATTTGGAACTTTACCTCACGTAGTGATTAGACAAAAAGAAAACGAGGAAGAAAAATCAGTTCCATGTTGATATATTTCGTGTAAAGCGAGAATTTTAATTAGATTCTAAAGAGTTCTGACGATGGTGGATGACACACAGAATTACTGGATCTATTTCCGAAACGTCGTGACCTCTGTTACCTAAAATTCTGGACGATGGAAAAAGTAAAAAACCCCAGTCATTCTGTGTGAGAATTTTAATGGTATAAAATCCTGTTTGCCAGGTTTCAGACTTTATAAATTACGGATTCCATTTACAGGCACAGAGATTATCAGGACAATGAGAGATATCCGCACACACAAACACATAAATACATATAAGTTACATAGGGCGTACGAAAGAGAGCTTATTCAGCAGATAATGTCCTGTAAGTTTTGCCTCTTCTATCTCTACAGCTGAGATTCTTTCCACCACAACCCTTAATAATTCACGCCCCTTACCATCTCCAAACACAACCCACTACTCACTAGCGCCTCCATTGGACGCGCTAAAAACGCATAAAGAATCATTTGGTTTGTTTTTTGTTTCAGATTTTGAGCACAGGCTAGAATTAATGAGCCTTGACGTCATGGCGACCAGAAGACAAATGACAGTCGCTGCTTTCTGGACCATTTTTCAGAAGACAGAGCAATTCGGAGAGATTAGTTTTTGTAGCTCTTAGAGAAGCCTGTTATGGTTATATATTATGTAGACCTTCAGAGGGAAAGTGCAGTGTATTGGCATGGTAAGGAAAATTGCTTTGTGGGCCTTCTTGAGACTGAAATACATCTAATCGATATGGAATTGGGTCGCTATTAAGTATTAAGTAACTAGTTACATATCTAATCAACCAACTAGTTAACTCTGTCTATCTATCTATGGTTCTACAGCCCTCTGTTGGAATTTGGTCGTATTTTTTCAGTTTCTTAATCCTATACACAGTCGTTAGGACTCCTTGGACCGGGGATCAGGCCGTCGCAAGGCCTCTACCTGCTCACAGAACAACACAAACACAGAATAAACGCTCAAGAGACATCCGTGCCTCAAGTGAGATTCGAACCCACTATCCCACCGGTCGAGCGAGCGAAGACAGTTCATGACTTAGACCGCGCGGCCACTGTGGTACGCATTAACAAACTCACTAGTTAATTCACAATAAATCAGAGTACTTATATACTATCTGATTGTCTCTCAGCAAGTCAGGAAATTCCATATCCTTTATGGAACATGAATATTTATTGCCATTTTTTTAATTGAGCCCTATTCATGAGCCATAAGAATCGAGTCCACGTCCTCCCACCCTAGTTATAAAAATCCATTCTAATATTATCTTTCCATACCGGTGTTCCCATCAGTTCTCCAAGTGAACTCTTTCCTTCAGGTTCTTCGACTAAAATTTTGTTTGCAGATGTGATCGCCCCTTGCGTACTCATATCATTGTAACTGATTTCGTAATCCTGATAATGTTTGGAGAGTGTACAAATTATGAAGCCTTCCACTAAAGTATCCAAGCAAATCACACTAAGTGAAAACGGCATCACGAGCGAAACAAATTGAAACTAAATAAATCTGAACTGCCACAAGAAATAGTTGGAACAACGAACGATGGAGTAACGGAAAATTAGGAAATTACACAATGAGTAACATCATGATTCAAATTAACAGGTCAATTGGCGCTGACAGGATGGTGAAATGGAGAAGGTTGCGATGGGTAGAATGTCTGACAAAGACGAGAAGATTTTCTCAACTTCAGCCCCCGTAAAAGCTTCAGATCCTGAACGGGGTATATATAGTTTTAGTGGAGGAACCTATTGAAAATCTGGAGGAGGCTGACGAAACCAGAGAAAATTACTGCAGGACTGTCAGTGAGTCGACTGTAGTCGGTAGTAGCAGTCGAACGTCTCGCCTTGTCGAAAAGGAGGTACAGTTTCAAAACACATAAATTATTTTGGAACGAACAAAAATATGGTCATGGGTTCCGACGAGGTCTTTAGCCAAGAATGACTGTGTAGGTGAGGGGGTCGCACTTCTCTCTTCTTTCTTGGATATCCGAATAAATGAAATATTTTTAAGACAGATCTTAAGGAGGTAAGTTTTGGGCATCGTTTTGACATTGACCGTGTTCTATTTCCGAATTCTACTGCCACAGTTTCAGTCAGAGCAAATAAATCAAACAAGCAAAGCAACTGAATGGCCAATCAATAACAATATAGCTGTGAAGAAAGCAGTCTTCTGGGATTTGGCACCGTGCATATGTGGTGTTAACCGACGTTTCGGAGGAACGTATCGCCCCCATCTTCAGGGTNGCTAATAAATTACTCCTCAAATTGTCTGTCATTTACAGCGTAGCAATGCCATGCTGTTATGAATGTTATGCATTAAAATTGAATTATTTCTTAAGGTAATGACTGGTTTAAACTGCCTCTGAATACGGTTCATTGGTGGTTCTTTCATCCCCCAGAGGTGTTTCCACCTTGTCGTGGTGGTGGGCCCTGCGTGACTGTGAACTGGAGAGCTATTCCGGCGGTAGTTTAACTACCAGTAGGATCGCCCGTGCCGGAAAAGTCAAGGGGTAGAGTCCAGACTAAGACAGATGTCCTGGTCCTCCAGGTTGGGGGTTGGGCATGAGGCTAACAACCTGATCCTGTAAAAATAAATTTGTTCAGAAACCTAACAACCAGCCTCGGGTCATCACGCGTGGGTCCATTCCTATGGTAGCATGCATTGGTTGTGGAGACTGGTTGTAGTGGAGACCAAGGCTCACCCAAGGCTGTAGCGCTGAGTGGTAGGGAGGTAGGTAGGCTGTTCTTTTATAACGATTGTTAAATATTCTTGATGCTGATATAATGATAGGCATATTTGTACATACTGCACATGTCAGAAATGTGTCGGGGCTGTTGCTACGTGATGTACAGGAGGAACACAACGGGACGCTTGACAAGCTGAAGAGTAAAGAACTGCTCAGATATGTTCTTTTCCCCTCTTCTTCTTCTTCTTCTTGTCATTGTCGCAGTCTATCGGCAGCCTCTATACGCCCATTTCTGTTGCCCAGCATTCCGGACTAGGGCTCCGCGTCTCGAATTAGTGGTTACTGTTCATACCTGACATTAGGAGGTCCCACTTTCGAGTCTTGGCACAGAAAGTAGCAGCCATGACGGATATTTTATTTGTTTTTTGGCCTCTTCGAGCGAATGCTGAAATATACCTTTAAATGAACCACAAGTTATTACTTGGGGCTCGCGGTAGCGAAGTTGTTTGAGGCACTATGCTACAAGCCAGAATGTCGCGTTTTCGATTCCTGATGAGGTCATTTGATTTTTTAAATTTACCTAATCCTTCCTGCCGCTCTATATCCCTAGGGTCGATTCAGCCTGTAACATAAATTAGTATCAGGAATCTTCCTGGGGATAAAGGGCGGCTGGCGCGTAAGGCTGACAGCCACACTGCCATCTGTGAGCCGATTGTCTAGAAAATGTATGAGTCTCGACGTCTCACAGACGTATGGGCCTCCATGGCCTGTTACATGGTTAGCTTTACCTTTTTCATTTTACCTGTCTACCTCAATAAAATTAGTTTAATAACAAGAAGTTCTGGGAAGAGCTGTTCCCATACTGTACCTTCATATATAGAAATGGCCCACATAGGGGGGGATACACAGACGCAGAGAACAAAGTGGTCTCATAAAGATCCTTTAAAAAATAGGAAAAATGATTATAAAAAAAGCATTTAGGGGGATACACCAATAGAAGGAAAGATTACCTTATAAGTCTGCTCTTTATTTTTCAAAATAAGGAAACTACGCTAGAAATGGTCGTAGATTCGCAAAGAAGTAGCAGTTCCAAATTAGTCTTCAGAAAAACTGACAACCCCGATGAAATACTTATTTGTAACACAGTAACTCGAGTGTGAATATTTACTAACTGAAAAAAAAATGACAATGCAGATTCTCACCAAGTCAATAAAATTTGTAGCGGAAATGAATGAAGCTACCAGCAGATGAATTGTAATGACCGAGAAACAAGATTATTTTATTCTCATTAAGTTATGAAATTTAGTTTTCCTTCTAATGGAATATTTAGTGGAAGAACCGGATCTGGAAATGCACACATAGAATATCAGTCTCTCAGTTACTCGGTTACGGCAAGAACCGTGACCTTTCAAGCAGATACCGTAACAGATTTCTGATTTCTCACGTTCATTCTGTCAGGTGTTTCACTACAAGCTGTGAGGGTAAATGTAGTTTCTTATTGAAATGTTTGTCACTTTAGATGGGGGAATGCTTCCATGATTTGGGGCACGCGGTAGCGTCGTTGGTTGAGGCTCTATGCTATGTCACGGCTTCGAGTCCCTATGAGGTGGATTTTTTTCAGTTGACCTAACCCTTCCAGTCACACTATGGCCCTGGGGTTGACTCAGCCTCTAACAGAAATTAGTACCACAAATCTTCCTGGAGGGTGAAGGGCGGCCGGCGCGTAAGGCTGACAACCTTACCACCATCTTTGAGCCGATTGTCTAGATAATGTGGGACCCTCAACATCTCATAACCCTGTGGGCATGTATGGCCCGTTACATGGATAGCTTTTTATAGATGGTTAATTGGACCATGGAACCTACTTGGCGAGCTGAAGATTTCAAACGTCCTTACTGCGAATCGAATCTTGATCGTTCGGTTCATAATCGGCCACTTCGATGGGTGATGTGTGTTCGATGGTCCTTTTTAAGTGGGCCATAAACAATTAAATCAAATTGTGTAAACTATAATATTTTCGCGGAGAAGATTATGTGTATTGTGGGATGTGATGCCTTGTATAGCAGGTTACTTCCAAACTTTCGTAACGTTCTGCCATACGCATATCAGAGGACAGTACTCTTAACTGAAATCGCAGTTTCCATTCAACCAGCATTGGCTCCGTCTCCTCGTGTCTAAAGTGAAAGTAACCCGACTTAAATAAACGCTCACAAAGTTACCTAAGCAGTGACGCTTTCTGCATGAATCCTAGAAGTACCTGATTCGATTCTCGGTCGCATAACACGTTTATTTAAGGACGGGTCTTGGAATGTATGGGTCATATACCAATCATGTTGAATGACGTTGTTGTTAATGAAGAATTGGCAGAGTGAGAAAAGTAGGAGTGGTAGCTGCTTCCTGTCACAGTATTTGCCTGGTCGACTGAGTAATACCACGAATACTTTCCCACAAGACATTTCGTCTTCTGCCCGAGAATCGAAAGATGGACCTCCTGACTACGAAATACATCGACTTTCGCCTGGACCTAGGTTCTGCTGAGAGGTTTCCGAGGTTTCTGTCAGCTGTTCTAAGAACATTCCGGAATAAAAAAAATGCGTGAGGACTCTTTTGTATATCGAACATGTGTTCCGATACATTGAAGATTCCATCCCGGCATTTTTGGGGGAGACTGAGGAAAATCATGGAAGACTTCGGCCTTGATAGCCGAGTTTCGAGCCGTGAACCTCCTACCTAAAAGTCAATAGCGTTAGCGGTACTGAAACTTGGTCAAAGTGGGTTCAAATTTTTCTACTTCTACAGCAATGAGCACTCTTCATTGTTGGGTCGGATTCTCTGTGTCCTGTAATCCTGTGTTCCATTTGTCCCTGCCCAGTTTAAACAATGATAATACCCAGAGCAGGAGATGCGATATTGACCCTAAGGTTTCGGCTGGTATTTCTCTCGTCGTCGTGCTATAGCAACGCCAAAACTTTAGGAACCTCCGCTGTATGACGTCATCAGGGTTGCTGCCATGGCAACAGAGAAGCCAGCCTTTTATTCTTTCTTTGCACTCTGTTCCTGCAACGAAGGCACAGGGGGAACATAATGTCCGTCTGTTAGCATGTTTCATCTCCCACACTACTTAGTGATTTTCGATTAAAGCTTGTGGTGGTGTACACTAAGAGATGTTGACCCAATTTTATCATCATTTATATCGGCCCATTGTAACTTTCCTCATTTGTACCAGCTGAGATGTAATTTTATGAGATATATCAAACAGTCATTAAATGTATGAAAAGTTATTGCAATATGTAAATTATAGATTCCTTTAAGATCTATAGCCGAAATTTCGTTTGGAACATTTCTAAAACTGGCATATTTTTAAGTAGATGCAAGAGAAGATTATAATGCCTTCAACATTCCCCGTGATCAGCTCTTCAGAATGAGAATTTAAGAAATTCAGTCTGTTATGTGGCCGATTAGAGTGGTTGCTTGGTCTAGGCCCCCTCGAACACCAGGAACATGGATTCGAATCACACTAGAGGCATAAATGTCTGTGTGCGTTTGCTGTATGTTTGTGTTGTTCTGTGTGCAGGTAGCGGCCTTGCGACGGGCTGATCCCCGTCCTAGGACTCTTACCGATTTTGTACATATTAAGAAACTGAAAACGCGGTTAAAGCCCACAAGGGCTATAGAGCCATAGATAGATAATCTGTTATGTATATATTTATTTGTAATTTATCTAGTGAAGCTGTTAGTAAATCAGACTATATAGCGTCAAAACATTGGGTGATAGTGAATCATGAATTCAGTAGGAAAAAGAAGAACTAATTGGCCTAATTTAAAGTACTCCTTACATTCCTTTTTAGGGACTGAGGAAAACCACGAAGAGTCAGAATCGCTATAGTTCGAGCTATTTCATTCGGTACAATCTGCTATACGAGACTTGAGACGAGACCGTCCATGTTCATGGAGTCTTCGGCCCTGAGGAAGGAGGTAGCAAGTACTCAGCCACGTTACAAACATACATCACTACGGAGAAGTGCTATACTCAAAGCCTGTGGTCAGAGTCCAGTCAAGTGTCGCATCAGAACTGAAAGCCCAGGGTAGGAGCTTGCGACATGTTGGCTGTTCGGGCTTGTCGCACATGTTAGGAGTTGTGATAAATTAATGCGAAGAATTGTCGGAATTACAATCAGCACGGAAAACTGATTCAAGTCTTCTCGGTGAAAAGTCTGGCCACTCTGCTACTTTGTATATCATAAATCCCAGATGAACTGTTCTGACACATTAAATTCATTCCTCAGTGGCTCTACATCCCTTTGCTGGGCCCTGACCTCTTCTTCAGTTTCTCGATCCTATGCACAGTCGGTAGTGCTCCTTGAGCGAGTGATCAGCCCGTCGCAAGGCCGCTACCTACACGCAGGGCTACAAAAACACAGAATAAACGCACACACAAACATCCATGCCTCGAGTGGGATTCGAACCCACGATCCCATGGTTCGAGCCAGCGAAGATAGTTCATGCCTTAGACCGCGGGCTACTGTGATCGCACACACATTAAATTATAAACACAAATTTAACAGGAAAAGCACTTCATAGATAACATTAAGGTTTCTTAATAAATATTTTCCTAATTTCCTAAATCATGTTTTAAGTTATTTTTAGTTTGGGGGCCCCGAACGTCCCAGTCGCAGCAACCGATCCTCACACTAAAAGTGTTTGGGAACAACTGATTTGATCGTGCCATATCTCAGGCGGTGTGTCGCCGGCTTCCCGCCACGTCGACCCTAATTCGATTCCAGGTCAAGTAATGTGGTATTTGTGGTGGGAATGTGGCTCTGGTACGGGTCTTATACAAGTAATTCAGTGTCTCCCATCAATTCTCATTTTACCACCTACTCCATATTCATCATTCATCATATTACCGACTCTGTATAGTCTCGATAGAGACAGCGTCGTTAAATAATCAACTTAAAACAGACAGATTTAAATGAAATAGTTCGCCCAACTCATGTAACATCTCATAAACGAGTACCGGAAGCCTAATATGATGGCTGCGATTGGCGATGCTCCTCATGATGCGTCATATTTTCTTTATGACGTCATACTTTTCAGGTTCATACATTTTTCTCTGCAGCTCAAACAGTGTAGCAGTTATGCTATTGGAATGAAAGTCATTCCCAGCTGTGGAAATGTATCTTTCTCTTCTCCACTGTGATGAAGTCAGTACAGAGATGGGCTACCAGCTGGTTAGCCGTTAGGTAGCTGTTAGATTCCAGGCAGGGGTAAGAGATTCTTCTCTGCTCTACAGCTCCACACCGGCTCTGGGGCCCACCCAGCCTCCTACACAGAGGTTACAGGGAGCTGTTTCCGGTGGGGCGTGAAGCTGACCACTCACCTCCATCTAGTGCCAAGGTCAAGAATAGTGGAGATATAACTCCACAGAGACAAATTTACCTTCACTTTACCTTCTCCACCGTGTCCAGACTGGATCTGGAGCCCACCCAGACTTCTATAGTACGAGGTATATGTACCAGGGTTCCTTTCCACGGGAGTAAGGCGTTGTATAGCTAGATTCTAACGGGTTCTGACGATGGCGGATGACACACAGAATTGCTTCCCCCCCCCCCCCCCCCCCCCNTAGTCCGGAATTCTAGGCAATAGAAGACATGACGTTTCGAAAACTTCCTCACCTGAAGACGGAAACAGATCAAGTTTCCGAAACGTCGTGTCTTCTATTACCTAGAATTCCGGACGATGGAAAGGGTAAAAAGAACAGTAATTCTGAGTTATATAACTGACCACTCACTTCCATATAATGACAATGTGTTGAGCTGTACTTCCACTTCATATATTTTAATACCGGGATTCTTAATTACGCACAGAGACAAATTTGCCTTTACCTTATTTTGTTCATCCCTTGGAATGAGGATGCGTACAGAACCACGTTAAACCAAACATCCCATTATTGTAGCGTATACAACACTTGCATTGTATCTGGTGGTGAAAGCAGATGTTATCATTGTTGTGTAGATCATTTGATTCAGAGTAAAGAAATGAAAAGTGTAACCCCCTTCTTAAATGCTTTTGTTGTTCAATTTCTGTTTAACCATTAAAATTATGCGAGCTTCTAACCTATACAATACATTGTTGTGTTCTGGTTTCTGTATGAAGAGCATAGCGGGTTTAATTATTTCTCTAGAACGTCGTCTTATGTCCTGAAATAACGTTCCGTGCAAGAGAGGTACGGAATAAAAATGATCCCCGGAGTTCGCGCATAACGGCCTAATCTCCATCCGACACATTATTTTCAGCCATATTACTATAACGACACTAGCGCTACATATTGGTCTTATAGCCTTTATGGTTCAAACTGCGGTTCACAGATGGAGTTGCCATCGTATTATTCACAGTACCGTGTCACTGGTTACGCATTGTCTTCTCTCCCCATTCATCCCATTCTCCGGTATCTATCCATCTCTGCCACACAGCAAGGCAACCAATCGTTAGTACGATTATCTTCACAATAGGGTAATAGAAGGCGAGCGGTCACAATAGGGTAATGGTGAACCACGTCATCACACGCGTCATACTTACAGCAAATCGCAGTCGCATTGTTCTACGATGATGATGATGATGATGATGATGACGTCATTATATGACGTCACTGTTTTTTGACTAGGGAATAACGAGATAGTGCCTCATCCGAGAAGCAGCGGATTACATTGCGTTTATCTGTTCCCCCCTCCTTCCCGGGGAAAAGTCCCGATATCAGCCTGAAATGTACCATTACGACCCTTTTCCAGAAGCCATTCATAACACAGAATAACATTTTTTCCCATTTTTTTTCTGTGACACAAACTAAAGAAACAATTGTTGGCTCAGTCGGATACTATTATCATAAAATGGCAGTCACAAAGTTATAAGGCACACAGTGTTTTTAAACCTATGTTTTTTTTCTGTTTGAAAGAGATGTGACTGTGCATAGGTCCTACTGCTCAGTACACAGTTTGAAATAAAGATTCTGTTTAAATGAGGATAAACTTTCATTTGCTAATAACATATCTTTTTCTCACACTGCAGTTGAGGACAATTATTATAACAATAAAAAGTATTGGAGTGATAGAAGCCCGTTGTTTCGGCTTAAAATTCAGTACACAAAATTATGACTTGTTGAAAATATTTTGGGTCATTATTTGAAATCAGCATATGATAATTGCTTTAGGTTTGACAGAACTTCGTCTGCTAGTGTAATCATCCTGTTCAGATAGAGACGAGCTGCGGCAAAGACTTACGGCGCCTAAGTTACATCGGATGCTTCAGTCTGTATGGTCGGACTAGCAAGACTATAAATTGATAATTGTGCAATTCAGTTATCTGTTGGTGTGTGTAATTTACGCTGGCGGTCCTCTACTTCAACTGCTTTATACTTGTATTTAGCAGCTCAAAGATTCGTAAAAGGTAAAAAGGTAAAGTTACCCCTGTAACAGGCCGTGGAAGCCCATAGGGTTGTGAGATGTTGAGGTTCTCACATTTTTTAGACAATCGGCTCACAGATGGCAATGAGGTTTCAGCCTTACGAGCAGGCCGCCCTTTACCCCAAAGAAGATTCCTGGCACTCATTTCTGCTAGAGGCTGGGTCGACATCGGGGCCATAGTGCGGCTGGAAGGATTAACTGAAGTAAAGGTGTCCCTGGGCTTAACTAATTAAGCACTAAGACATGAAGGCGTATGTGGGAGTGTATGTATAGATCCACATTTTCTTGAACTCGGCACTAGTTGGAGGTGAGTGGTAAGATTCACGGCCCCTCCACTTTACCCCGAGGGAAAAGCCCCCGGTACCTATTGGATAGGAGGTTGGATGAGCCACCAGAGCCGGTCTGGATGATGCGAGGAAGAGAAAATTTTTGACACTACCTGGACTCGAACTTCGACCCCTCGGTATTCCGGCCCGTAACTAGTCGCTATACCGACTGCTCTGTCCCGGCTTTATTGAAGGATCAAGTCAATTGAAAAAAATCCAATGACGTAATTGGGACTTGAACCCGCGACCTTTCGGCTTGTAGCATAGTGCCTCAACCAACTATGCTACCGCGTGTCCCCTCAAAGATTCGTACCACTGCCAAATGGATGATAAACTCCGAAACATTGACACCTATTTACCAAAGTACACGGCGTCAAATCTCTCAATGCCGTAATCTTGTCATTCACTACTGTGGAAACCTACGATCGTATCTCATAAAGATGATCCTCAAATTTGAGGCAGCGTCTAGCTTCACGATATTTATATCTATTTTCGTGAAAATGCCATAAATATTTCAAAGTATAATATGAAAGTACAGAGGTATGCTGATACCTGAAGTCTCTATCTCCTTACATAACAAGAGAAGTACGCTCAAATATTCCTGGAAGCAGTAATGATGGAAACCCGTAGCTTTATATAAGTGATGGAAGAAATTGTAATTAACAGCAAGTTGCTGTTAAAACTAGCGATCTATTCCAGCGTACAATTTCTTCTCCCTGGAGCCAAGCAGGCTGGCGTAGGGATAAGAGGGATAAGATTTGTAACGGTAGATGCTGAGTTCGGATCTCGCCAGGGACACCGGCTATCCTGACTCAGATTTTTCATGGTCTTACTCAGTACCGTCAGGAAAATATCGGGATAATCTCGCTGCATTAGGCCATGATCGTTCTTTCCAAATCTTTTTCAATTCTTCATTAACCAGTTATTTTACTATTCGACACTACATTGTCTAGATCAGGGGTTCCCCAAAGTTTTTGAATACGGACCACTTACTGGATGGATTTTCTTTGATGAACTAGTCGAATAATAAATGAAATATATTTTTAAAAATGAATGAAATGATAGTGAAATGTAGTCAACAATTGCACCGCCATGACTCTTAAAGTGAAAAGAAAATATGTGTAAAGATTTTATCATAAAAATCACACGTTTATTTGTGTGTATTTGGAAGATTCCCATCTTGAAGATGGAGGCTGACCACTTGAAAATATTACACGAGTCACTGGTAGTCCGCGGACCATAAGTGTGTGAAACCCTGACCTAGATATTGGCAGCGTTTGAAAATAAACCGCAGACCTCTGCGTACACCTGTAGATTCCCACTCCTTGGCGTAGCTTCAAAGCTCGACATTGAGTTGATATAATTTGGGTAATCTCAGACGCTCAGAAAGAGAAAGCTTCACAGAAAATCTGTACACAGGCCACGTTTGTAGTGTATCACAAGCGCAAGGGCGCGCAGTAGCTACAAACCGGAAGGTCGCGGGTTAGATTTCTGATGAGGTCAGTGGATTTCTTCAATTTACCTAATCTTTCCAGCCGCACTGTTACCCTGATGTCAACTCAGCCTATAACAGAAATGAGTACCAAGAACCTTCCTGGGGGGTAAAGGGCGGCCGGCGCGCAAGGTTGAGAATTTCACCGCCGTCTGTAAGCCGATTGTCTACAAAATGTGGGAACCTCGATGTATCACAACCGTATGGGCCTCCATGGCCTCCATGGCATATTTGCTTTTCATGAATTGAGACCTGGTGGGCCCCAGAGCCGATATTGACCTTATGAAGGAGAGCAAAATATCTTGTATCTGCTGGGAATCGAACCCCGATTCCTCGATATTCTAGTCCATATTGTTGTCGCTAAATTTACTGAGCTACACTGACACCCATGCTGAAGCGGCAGGAATTCAGTTTAGGGAGATGAAAGTTCCAAAGCGGCCACGCCCTCTTTGAGGGCAGAACTTTACTATTTACCTACAGAGACTAAAGCGGAAAACGTACAATTTTCAATTAAGTTTAAAATTGAACATGTTTGGATAATAAGAGACAAAATGACAGGACAAAAGGATCAATCTCAGGACTGGAAACTTCGCAGTGTGTGCACTTCACATAGTGTTGGTAAGATGTTTAAATGGAAGAGGTTAAAATAAAATGACGCTGTAATTAATTATCTATATAGCCAGTTAATCAGTTCATTATATTTAGTTACCTCTGGGTTACAGGCAATACAGCGCTATCGCTATTCTACACAATTTCCAGTTCACTGTTGGACACACACACTAGAGTCCTCAGTCTTCACTTGTCGCATCCTGGCAACGGATTTAACACAGTTTCGCTCTCGCTTCAAATCACATATGAAGTCTTCTTTGCATCGCCTAACTCCTTTTTTTGCCATTTCTTCTCAATCACCTTGGGCTGCCCTCTCCAGAACGCCACCCAATTCTCGGTAAAAAAATGTTCTGTACTGCCGAATACTCCCTTATAACCACTTTCCACGGACCCCAAGGAATACACGGCCTCTATTGATATGGAGGCATATTTACTGTTTCGTTGCCTAGCAATGGACGTCCTATTCTTGCGCGCGTTGCCTCACGCGGGGATGTGTTTACCGAGTCGTTGCCTTGCAATGGGTATACAGGTCGCAATATTATACGTATCATCAGATTACAAAAGAGAAGTTAATCAATTTAAGGGTGGTCTGTTTCGACCTCAGGTTTCACATCTTCCAGCAAATAGTCTCGTAACTGGGTGTTGGCGTCATCTCCTTCCTGTTGCAAGGTAATTCAGAATTTGTACTGAGAACTTATAATCTTTCATTCCATGTACATAAGTGCTGAAACAAATTTAACTGGTTACGTATCCGGCTGGTTTTGCCGCGCCATAGTCGCGGTTAGTCGTTGGCTTCCCACCCCTGCGGCCTGGGTTCGATTCCGGGTATGGTCAAGTGGGATTTGTGGTGGACAAAGTGGCACTGGGGCAGGTTTTCTCCGAGTACTTCGGTTTCTCCTGCCAATCTTCATTCCACCAAATTCTCCATCATCACAATCACCCGGGGCAGGCTACAATAGGCCAATCAGTGGCCGCCGTGCCGAGTGGACCCAGTTGGACTCCACCCCGCACTAAGCGAATCCGGCTGGTTGGACCATGTGACGCTCTATCAGAGACATCAACGGAGAAGACAAACAGAAAGAGCGTTGAAGTTTTATAAACATATGACTCTGCTAGTGGGGCGGGACTAAGTCCCTTGTACTGCGGCCACTTCTGGCCTATTGTACCAGCCCCAAATGACAGGTGAGGGTGATTGTGGAGCAATTGGTGGAATGAAGATTGGCAGGGAAAACCAAAATACTCGGAGAAAACCTGCCCCAGCCCCACTATGTCCACCACAAATTCCACTTGACCAGACCCGGGATCGAACCCGGGCCGCCGCCATGGGCAGCCGGCGACTAACCGCTTGAACTATGGCGCGGTCCTGCCGGTATTATTACGTCAGTGAATCTTCAACAATGGAGATTAAGGACTGGACGAGAATATATTCAGCTGAGATTAATTTTGTAAGGAATGTGAAAGGTTATACTAGAATGGATAGAGTAAAATGCGAAGATAGAAATACAGAACTAAAAATTTTCTCATTGAACCGAAGAAAATTTTGAAGAAACCAGAGAGGAAAGGAAACTACGTCTCCAAATAATAAATGCAACACTTATTTGTGAACAATTTATAACGTACAAATTATGCAGCAGAAGACATCCGAGAAGACAGAAGAATAGAATAAGAGAGTCATAAATGAGGCCGGAACAGGCTAGTACATAATACTTACAGTAAAGTATAAGAACTTAATCAAATCTTGACTATGAACCAACTAGATGGATGGCTTGCTGTCTGGTTCGTTAGCATGTTATTTAGTTAGATTAACTAGATAATGGGTTAGTTATCTAAACACAATATTTATTAAAAGAGTTAATAAGCTAAGTAACGTGGTTAGTCAGCCAATTAGTTATCTTGATTAATTTTTCGATTAGTAATGTAGTTAGGTAAATAGCGGTATTAATTTCGTCCTTGTTAGATTCTTGAAGCGAAAAGCAAGAATCTAGAATTCCAGTGCGTGTCTTGCAACAGTCGGACTGCATGTGTTCCAGCAGAGCTTAGTTTTGTACTGAGGGTGACAGAGTCAGTAAAAGCCGATGGATCGGAAGGTAATTATTATTGATTTCCTGATCTATAATTACATCAACGCTAATTGCAAGACACGCAGAATGAAAACAAACAGGCAGACAAATTACCCATTTTCTGTCACGGGGAATTATAACAGACCTGTATTGTCCTAATTATCAATCACTGTTGCATTCAGAGAAACTTCAAATGTTGCTTCTTTCGGAATTAAATTAGATCGAGAAATTCTAAATTCTAAATTATATTTCAGGTTAACTGAACTGATTTTACCATCTATTGGTCTAGGAAACGCTTCTGTATGGAGTTAATTGTTTACTTACGAGCAGTTAATTAATCACTAAGTTACTTAACTTCCACTAGTATTGGAGCCACTCTTTTTGCGTTGAAAACGCGAGCCTAACTATTCCCGTTAGTTCAGTGTTGGGATTATGAAAGTGCGACACTTTGCTTTCACACCTCCTTCACACCTGACGATTTCACGCTGTTGTTTATTGTGTCAAATTTCAAGCTTCATGTAATATACTAATGTACAAAAATAAAAAGAGCTAGAAGAAATAAGAATAAGTGTAATTAAATGATATAATGCTAGGTATAGTGACGAGGCTACCGAGGAATCAAGGTTTGATTCGCGACAAGGAGACTTCGTCTTCTCTACAGCGCCCACACTGACTGAGGGATCCACCCAGCCTCCTGTCCAAAGAATGTCGAGGGTCTAGCGGCCAGCCATGAAGCCCATCACTCCATCTCTGTCTAGAGCTGAAATTATGAAAACGGTGAGCTGTACGTCTATTCGCTCATGGGGCTTCATGGCTTGGTGCTTAATTACGCAGAGAAACAACTTTACCATTACTCTGATTGCGAACAAATATGAGAGACAAGAGGTTCTGGGAAGAATTAATCTCCTAATTTCCTTAGATATGACACGGACCCCAGAAAAACAACGCGTCCAACTGTTCTTTATTATTGCATGTATGTGCGGTAACGTTTTTAACGAGCTGCTGCATAGCAACGATAGGCGGATATGCGTACAGACACATAAACTGATGGGAGGGATTTATGAAATAAGCCGTTAAATGGGCTAAGGTGTCATAATATACATACCAAATTTCATAAAGATCGATTCAAGCATTCGGAAGTTAATGGGTGAGAGATGTACAAACAGCAAGGTGATCTTATAAGGGTACTTTCATTTGTTCAGAACAAGGAAAATAGACTAAAAATACCGTTACCTATTTTTGAACTACACTTGTGCAATGACTGCTGTAGTAAACCTCGATATGGTTGGAAAGTATCCCGACTGGGATTCGAACCGAGTTTAAAATTCCTACTTTTCTTTTAGTTTCTTGAGGTGGGGTGAGACTGAGTCCATTTGTCACTTCGGCCACTAACTGATTTATTGTACCAGCCCTGGATGATAGATGAGCATGGAGCATTTGGTGGAATGAGAACTGGCAGGGGAAAACGAAGTATTCGGAGAAAACGTGCCTCAGTGCCATTTTTTCCGTAACAAATCCAACATGACTTAACCTGAGATCGAACCCAGGCCGTCGCGGTGGGAAACCGGCGACACGGCTATGACACGGCCCCATGAAGATTCTTAGGTCACTGGATGGGAGAGATTCGAACTGTGTGATTGCGAGATAGAAACCCGTGTTACAATTCGGAGTACTGGTGGCTGTGTTTGTCACGGCACAAGAACACAAGAACAAGAGTAGAACGCGACTGTTGTGTGGGTTGTCGGAAGTATAAACCTCTGAACAAGACCCTGTCAATAGACTGCAGCGCTGTATGACAGTTTCCCCATACATGGCTGTCAGTCAGTCAAGAAGTGTACTTGGAGGGTAACCGCCGACATTTGTACTTGGCAACACTGACACTCGTCATGGCTTGTACCCCAGACCGCGAGCAAACAATTGAGGTCCGCTAATCCCATCCCCGGGAGACGTGTAGCAATTTCATTTGATTTAAAACAACAGCATATGGTGACGTCACAAACTGTCCAACAACGCGTTTCTGAAGACGGCTGGATCCGCAGCTATGCTCCTTCCCACTGAATTTCATATGGAAGGTTTCTATAAAACGCTAAACTATTAATTGCATATATTGAAAAGAAAAAAGGCCATGTTACATCATGTAGTGCCCTAGCGGCGCAGGGGGGCATGGAGGTATCCCTCCCGCTGCTGCTGCCGCTGTAATGCCGTGGTACAGGGGGGCGTGGAGTCAGCCCGCCTCTGTCACCACTGTAACTCCGCATGTAGGGCCCGTGGAGGTATCCTTCCTCGCCTCCACTCGTTATGTCGTAAACTGGTACTCCTGGTAACGTCGCGCCGTCGGGGGTGTGCAGGTACCCCTCCTTGCCTCCACTGGTTCTGCTGTAAGGCGTTAACGCAACCATCCTAGCTTACCCTTAGCTAGGATTCTCCTATATCGGAGTTTCCTTCTGTCATACACGCTGCCACCATCTATTTTCTGTTCTTTCAATTGTTGGTACTACTCCCTGGCATGTAGTCATACCCCTTCTTGACCACTCCGCATATGGTTTACAGGTAGCGACTTAATTCTTTATTAATACATCTTAAAAGGGCGTTGCTATTAAGGCTACCAAACTCTGCC
>NW_019740661.1:301706-303771 GCF_002891405.2 Cryptotermes secundus
CTCCAGTGGCCTAGTTAGCGGAGCGTCTTGCATACGGTATTACGCATGAATGCTGATTATCGCATTCTTAACCTCATTGCGTGTCCATGTGTTGTCATCTTTGCTCTTTCACTGCAAAACACTTTTCGCAAGTCTCCAGGCACCTAGGTAATGACTTAAATTTTCAATCCCAAATTTGATCCTCAACACATCAAATTACAGTGCTTTTCTTTTTTTAGTTCAGACCCTGTGGAAGAGTCAGACGTACTGGTATAAAACCGGGCCGATTCATAACCAATAATTCATTCCAAGGCTCCTCTGTCTAGACAACTCACTCTAATAACATGAATGAATGCAGAACTGCTCATACATCCAAGTGCAAAGCATAGCTTGAAGATTCTTGTTTCTAACCACATGAGGAGGAAGAATTTCACAATTTTATTCTTCTTCAGCTATAACTCGTTCTGAAATATAAATCCTTAGACTTATTGCTTTATCACAAGGCCTACGCCGGACAATATAGAATTTTTTGCTTTACTCTTTGCTATCTTGAGTGATTAAAACATCCAAGACTCTCCGATCCATTCTCAACGCACCTTAGTACACAAACAGCCACAGGATCCATGAAGATCTACAAATGAACACAGTGCTTAATGAAATAAAAAGTGGAACACCAAATACTTACAATTAGAAAACCACACTAATGCAATAGCAGTGAAGCTGCCAAACAATATCGAAACTAAACAGGCTGAAAAAATACACCGTCCTGACTCTACCAGACAGAATTAAAATTATACCTAAGTGAACAAAAAAAGAAAATATATGAGTTACGCCACTGGCCATAACTCATTCACGAGCCGGTAATTATTGAACATATATATTTATTAGAGATTCTGAAGATTATGTATAATAAATGTGTGAAAAAAGTGATTAAAACAGAATGTAGTTATAGGCCGGATATGTAGCGCGCACGAGGAAAACAGAAATGCCTACACAATTTGAGCTGGATAACCTGCAACTGGGGAAAAGTTAGTGTATACGAGAGCAGATTATCATTTTGGATTTTAGATAAATAAATGGTGATTGAATTATCAACATTCTAAAAATGTCTGCCCTTACACCACAGCCAAGTTGAACCCTGTTTACTATCTGAAATATAAAACGTTTCGATGCTTGACTTTACTCCCTTTTTCAGAAAATTAGTTGAATTGTACAGATATATTATATTGTTTTTTGATATTTTAGATATTAGTTGCAGCGGAAGAAGTCTTTTAGCATTACACTTGTCTGCTAAATAGTGGGAATTATGAAATATGTTTACAAATATTAATACCCTTCGTAGGATTTTAAACTTGTGACCTAGGGCCATACATGTTTTGAACGACGCCGCTTGGCTGTGTTGAAAAGAAACTTAAAAAGATGTGTATGTATATATATATATATCTTAAAAATTCGAGCCCCGCTACTTTGCCTACTTGCTTGGACTTGATAGTTTATTACAGATACAGATCTGTCGTTGAGCCGGGATATTTGATTCCCGGCAAAGGTACACATTTTTTTCTCCCCAAGAAGTCCACTCTAATTCTAGGGCTCGACCAACCTCTTACCCAACGGGAACCGGGGACTCTTTTCCGGGACGTAAAGTGACCAGTGAGTGACGGTGGCTAAGAACTCCAGTTCAGTGCTAAGATTAAGAATGCTTGTATCGATAGAGAGACTTACCAACTGTGTATAGCATCAGTTCAGAACGCATTGACGACTACCGTATTTGTGTAGTGCTCAACTGGACTGAACGATATCATTTTTTTTTTGTTCAGGTAGTAATTACTGATCCATGCCGCTACCACGCCTTTAAACTTCGCATTGCAGAGAATTATAACCTCTCTTGTTCTTTCTTAAGTAACTATTTCGTTACCGGACATGTTGTCTTTCGAATGAAAGCTGTGGTTCCTAATCATCATCATCATCAGTAATCTGTCAAGACGACAGGTCCACAGTCTCTTCCAAAAGAGTTCCTCCACTTAATGCGATCTAGAGTTTTCTCCTTCAAATGAGAATATCCTCTTCTGTCCCCATGGTCGTCCAG
>NW_019740661.1:303901-315716 GCF_002891405.2 Cryptotermes secundus
GTAGGATATTCCTCTGCTCACTGACTCTAATTAACACTTCTTCATTTCTCACATAATCGGTCCAACTGATCTTCTCCATTCTTCTCCAACACCACATTTCGAAACTTTCCAGATGTTTCTGATCTACTGCCCTAAGTGTCCATGTTTCAGCCCCATACAGAGCTATGCTCCAAATGTAGCATTTCACTAGTTTCTTCCTCAAATTTAAGTCCAATTTGCTGGTAAAAAGATTCTTCTTCTTGCTAAATGCATCTTTTGCCATGGCAATCCTGGTTCCTAATATAATGTATATTTTACATGTATATAATGCCTACCTTTGTGTGTAGATTTTTACATTTTGTGAAGTTCATTTTACTGTTCATGCAGATCTAAGCTGAAGGTTATAATTTACCCGTGTTAGATTTTCCTCACAACGTTTAATGTGGACGTCCCATACCATTTAAGCGACTAGTTTAGGACATGGCAGATGGACACCGTGCCTCTCTTATCTCACTCTAAAAAGTAACTAAAGTTAGTGGCGAATATTTTGGAATATGAAAATCACATCTTAAAGCAGTAAGTTATATCCCGAACTGAAAATGGAAACATTCCGTGCGTGTCACTCAGATCAGTGCTGGTGTATCTGTGAAGTTAATACTGGTAGCTGTTTTATGTACACTTACATGGAGACAACGCCGACCCAATTGCATGCCACATAAGGCTGCGTATAGTTATAGAAGCACCTTGTCCAGTCTTTCGGTTCTTATGGATAAAAAACAATTAGAAACTACTCTATCACGACATTAAGATTTAATGAGTGCGTTCTTGTTATGATTCGAAACAATCGACTTCCATTGTGGATGCTAATGCGTCACTTTGCTGCTGGA
The DNA here is from genome assembly GCF_002891405.2 of Cryptotermes secundus. NCBI lineage: Eukaryota > Metazoa > Arthropoda > Insecta > Blattodea > Kalotermitidae > Cryptotermes > Cryptotermes secundus. The sequence continues at coordinate 304,768 of NW_019740661.1, forward strand.
AGTCTCATAGAGATCTTACTTAACCTAAAGAGAACTGATGTGTAAATTGTTATACCACTATTCCCATCACTAAAATCATCAGTAAATTCTGAATAGTATTTTCGCTTTCTCTCATTACAAAATATACGACCTAGGGATTGAAATATGTACACTGTAGACTCAATTGAACTGTTTCGATTCGACTAACTCATTGGTCAAGGCTGCGCCATAGCTCAAGCGGTTAGTTGCTTGCTTCCCACCGCGGAGGCCCGGGTTCGATCCCGGGGTCTGGTCAAGTGGGATTTGTGGTGAACAAAGTTAGAAAGAGTCCTAACTTCATGGAAATAACGCCGTGAAGTCCGGTAAAAGTCTACTGAAGTTTCGTGGGAATGTGCCACTTCAATTTTCGTAGTTGAAGAACAAGCCAGGCAAGAAACTAGCGTGAAGCAGGCAGCAAGCATTGAAACAGACTGGAAGGCGTTGTATTCCAGAAGACAGAACTCTCCAAATTATCATGTTTTTCAACGCATCTTTGTTATTAATGGGCGGGTGCATTTTACTTATGAGAGATGAGATGTAATGGAAAATGCAACAATGATAATGATAATAATAGTGACAAGAACAAGCTGACGACAGTGCTCACGACGGCAAAGACAACAATGACGACGAAGACGACTAGTTCCTCTATTTGAGCACGGTGTTGTTGTCCGTGGCCACGCAACGAGAAAATGCTTTTAGTGCCTTGATCCTCTCACACTGCTCAATCACTGTAATTTGCAAACCCGAAAATATCACTCAGAATTACTGTTTTTTTTGGACTTGGTCCATCACCCGGTATTCTGAAACTAGTGAACACAGCGTTTCGGAAAACGTATGTGTTTCTTTCTTCAGGTGAAGGGGGAAAGACAGTATCCTGAGATTTGCATCTCATGAGGAAAGTAAGGGTATATACCAGATCGCGTCCTCTCCCTTTTACCTGAGGAAGGACACAGATCAAGTTTCCAAAATATCGCGTTTTTTAAACACGGGACGACGGACAAAGTACAAAATTGCAGTAATTCTGAGTGATGCGCCTTCGTCAGAATTGTTTAGAATCTATAGAAAATGACAATCTAGCACCTCCAAGGTTGTATATGATGTAATCGTAATTCTATCTAGTGTCCTGAGCATTTTGTACTGGAATTCTTCTTTCTAGAAGGCTTCGCTTTCACGCCCAGTCATATCTTCTTCTCTTACACGCTCACGGTGCAATGAGCGGGAGATATTTTTTTGGATGAATTTCCAAATTATCCCACCTGAACCATTGTTCATAATGAAGAATGCCGTCTTCTAGGGTGTGGCGCCGTGTAGATCTGGTGTGAACCGACGTTTCGGAGGAACATATCTTCTCCATCTTCAGGGTAAAAAAATCGGCGAGCGAGGAACCAGCTAGAGCAGATGGCTTCAGCCTAGCTCGCGGATTTTTCTACCTTGAAAATGGAGGCGATACGCTCCTCCGAAACGTCAGTTCACATAAGATCTACAGGGCACCACATCCCAGAGGACAGCATTCTTCATAGTCACCGCCGTGAACACATCAAATCTTACATTGTTCTTAATCTTTCCGTAAGCATAATATCACGTTTCTTAGAGATTTCCATGAAGATTAAATGTGTATTAGGTGTTTCATTCATTTATATACCCATCAGTCAGTCAATCCAGCCAACCCTCCTTCCATCCATTTACGACGTATTAACCCATGAAATCATTTTTCCATCCATCAGTGTATCAATCCATGCATTCTATCACCAATAAATTCATTCGCCCATCACTCAATCAGCGATACACTTTTGAACCAAAGAATGTGTCGATAAAGCTCCACAAGTGTCGATGCTGACTAGAAGTATTGAATTTCTCCGTTCTGATACGTTCGTCACTTTATCTCTCCCGTAAAACTTATCTTGCCAGTAGGTGCACTCAGTGGTCACAATTCTTTTCAAACGGTAAAGTAAAGTATTTTTTTATTGCTAGTCGGGTGGGACTAAGTCCCTTGTACTGCGGCCACTTCTGGCCTATTGTACCAGCCCCAGATGATAGGTGAGGGTGATTGTGGAGCAATTGGTGGAATGAAGATTGGCAGGGGAAACCGAAGTACTCGGAGAAAACCCGCCCCAGCGCCATTTTGTCCACCACAAATGCCACTTGATCAGACCCGGGATCGAACCCGGACCGCCGCGATGGGAAGCCAGCGACTAACAGCTTGAGCTATGGCGCGGCCTAAAGTAAAGTAAGTAAAAAGTAAAGCTATCCCTATAACAGACCGTGAAGGCCCATAGGGTTGTGAGATGTTGAGGGTCTCACATTGTCTAGACAATCGGCTCATAGATGGCGATAAATCTGTCAGCTTACTCCCCAGGAAAATTATTTAATTAATTCCTGGTACTCATATCTGTTAGAGGCTGAGTGAGCCCCAGGGCCATAGTGCGGCTGGAAGGATTAGGTCAATTGAAAAAAATCCAATGACATCATTGGGACTTGAACCCGCGACCTTCCGGCTTGTAGCNAAGGGCTGTTACAGGGTTAGCTTTACTTACTGATGTTTTGTAACTATTCTCACTTTACCAGATTGGACTAAATTAGAATCGAGTAGCGGCTTCTATTTTTATGTTATAATAATAGCAATAATAATAATAATAATAATAATAATGTTTTTGACACTTTTTGAATTTTAAACCCTTAAACCTAAGTAGGTAATATTTTTAGGTGAGCTTCTGTAGAAGAGAGCCGAAAATGTCTATGAAATACTTTTTCAGAATAAACATTCATTTAGTCAGCCATTGTAAACTAACTGGTTAATTTTTAATTTATACTCTTATATCAAAATGAATTCGAACTGAGATCTACGTGTATGTTTTCGTGTCTAAATCTGTCAACAAAAAAGCAAACGAATGGAAATTTAGTCTGATCCCTATTTTATAAAGAAAAGGAAAGTGGGCTGTGAGCCGGGGTAGCGCAGTTGGTATTGCGACTGGCTACAGGCTGGACGACCGAGGGGTCGAAGTTGGAGTCCCGATAGGATCAAGAATTTCACTTCTCCATGTTGTCCAGACCACCTCTAGGACCTACCCAACCTCCTATTCAATGGGTACCGTGGGCTCTTACCTCGGGGGTAAAGCGGCAGGAGCTTGAAACTGACCACTCAACTCCATCTAGTGCCGAGGTCAAGATAATGTGGATCTATACATTCACTCCCCCATACGCCTTCATGGCGTAGTGCTGAATTAGTTAAGCAGAGGAACAGCTTTATCTTTGCCTAAAGAACGTGAATTTGGCCTTTTATTATCCATGAGAAATGTGCAGTAAAATGGAGGTGTAGCTACATCAGTTCCTAACCTCAGCACTTGTTGGAGGCGAGTGGAGAGCTTCACGCCCTGGTCGCTGTAATCTCAAAGAAAGGGCCCCCTCTCTTAATCTGATAGAGGTTGTGTGGGACCCCGATGCTTTTGGGCTCGTCTCCGAGGAAAATATGTTTACTCCTGCCAGAACTGGAATCCTAGCCCTGCATCCCATAACCTAACCAACTGTTCCTTTCTGTATATTTGACTGAAGTCTGTTTGGTACAGTTGCTATTAGAACTCCACTCTTCTAAATAAAGAGTAATCATGCTGTATTTTCTGTGTTCTCTTCTGCTGAACACTCAGCTGCGTTCCCATGAATTTCTTTCGTTTGAGATTAGGCAGTTCATGGCGACTAGGTAACTCATCTCTGCATGACAGGTGTAAGGAACATTACTTTTATTGAGACTGACAGGGTGTATGGTGTATGGTGTGACATTTCAAATGTGGTTACAATTCCAGGTCCAGGCTCTAGCTTCGTCTGTTCTGTTTTATTTCGCCTGTTTACTGTAACTTTTAATTAAATTATTTTAATATATTAAAAGCAGACATACCATTAACAGCTACTCTGCCGTCGCCTGCTTAATAATTCTTACGTAACAAAGCCATTACTTTAGCGTCGCCGTAACAACGCGATGAAACAATATACTTTGATCTTCATTTGTTCCTTTCCCTTGTTGCGTTAATTTGATTTGCTATGACAGAAGCTGCACATTCATGGCTGTGGTTATTGACAGATCATTAGCAACCGGAGCCGGGGATCTACAAGTGGGCCTCAGGCAATTGTGGCCAAGATTTCAAATAAGAACCAAGTAATTCTACAAAATAATTCATCCATTACTTCTCTTCAGGTGCGCATATCGGCACAGTGAGTGTGTACAAAACGTGGTTTATTTCTGTCAATTATTTTCACTGACACGTGAGTAGACTTCCATTAACATGAAATTGTCTTCAAAAGCCCGACCAACGTCTTGTTTTTAACTTTTCTGTATATAAAAGATATTTGGCGCAAAATTTATAGGTTCGTTTGTGCTATAGCTTCATGCCAAGGTTCACATGTTAGCTGTTGCATGAGTTGCATATGTAGATTTCAAGCATAGTATGTTACTGCTTCGTATACCAAAACTTATGATTAATGGGTGTTCGTTGAGGCTACATAGTCTAGACACTAAGAGCTTCGTTAAATAGCAAACAAAAAAAAACCTCTTTCGTACAATTTCCGGAGATTCTATTCGACACGGAACTTCAAGACCATAGAATAAATTGTAATATTCGTTTCAGTTGTTTCGCATGAGTGTTGTTGTGACAAAGACAGTTAGTGACAGAAGGGATTTAGGTAAAAAGGCTCGGTGACCTCTAGATATATGCTGCTTGTACCATATTTGTTCAATATAAACACAAGATACATAAAATTAACTCATAATGGGGTCTTATCTTTCTGCTTGTATGTCCATCCGAAACTACCCAACAGTTTTAGATCAATTTTAATCATATATATTATGTTTCTTTCACAGTTGTTTGGTGACTTTTTTTCATTCGTGTCCGTTTGGTCCAGCGTAACCTTATGTCTATCGTACAAGACCGCCTCTGTGGTCTAGTGGTCAGAGTTCCTGGCTACAGATCCAGAGGTCCGGGTTCGATTCCCGACGCTATCAGATTTTCTGAGAAGTAGTGGATCTGGAACGGGTCCACTCAGCCTCGTGTGGATAATTGAGGAGATACTTCAAGGAAATGGCGGTTCCGGTTTAGAAAACCAAGCTTAACGGCCGTGGGATCCGTTGCGCTGATCACGCGACTCCGTCTATCCACAAAAGTTGACACTAACTTCGTCGATAAGCGGCGGTCGCTCGGTCGATATATTTCGCTTGCGGACTAAAACCACAGAGTTTGTTTTTTTGTCAATCGTACAAATAGAAACAAGACAAAATATTTCACGCAGAACTCATAAATCTCTACAATCTTTATATGAAATACAAGGGAAAATAATTTTTTTACTCTGTGCAACTTCAAAAATTCACAACAGAAAACTTGTATTTATAATACAAAGTAGCAAGACCATCGAGAAATGCGAAGCTGCAACTGGCGCGTTGACTGAACCCTCAGTCCTGTTTTTTTTTCTGTGGCGCTACAGCCCCAATTTGGGCCTAGGCCTACCTCCATGCAACTCTCCGTTTCACTTCTGTTTACTAGATCTTACACATTCGGTAGGACTCCTTGGGCGAGTGATCAGCTCGCCGCAAGGCCTCTACCTGTAGACAAACACAGAAAAACGCACACACACATCCATGCCCTGAGTGGGATTCGAACCCACGATCCCGGCTTCCGAGCGAGCGAAGACAGTGCATGCCCTAGACCGCTCGGCTACCGTGACCGGCCTCAGTCCTGTTACTTACATTTAACCTTATATTTGTGCTTAATCTGTTCGATTTCTAGCAGCAATGATTTGAATTTGCACTCGAGATCATTCGCAGTTCCATATATCGACAATACCGATATAATCAATTTCAGAATAAATGACAATTTCTTATAACGAAACGGGTACATACCAAGTCCAATTTCTTTTTTACAAACGAGATATATTCTTTGACAGCTCTTTCTGATATATCTTTGGTGTGTGATATTGTCGTTGGGAATAAACCTGTTCTGCCATCTGTTGACATATTTGTTTAACCATGTACTATGTCTCGTAGAGAAAATTTAATATTCCATAAAAGCGTCAAACAAAAGAATAATTCGGAGCTGATAATCTCAACATGGAAGGAGCTGATAAACAATTGCGTGAACTAAAATTGAGGACAGTCGTATGCAACACACGAGCCATTGTCAGCAGTGAGCAAAGCATTGTTCTAACAGCGCGGGAGTAGGTTGACGTTACGTTGGGGCTGGTTTGCAAATTCAGAGCACTGTAACGGACGTGCCGCCTACAGTCACAACTGATGCAAACGGTAAGGAATTAAAACAGCCGACCATCCCACTGACGAACTTGCGAATTATTTCCGCGTGCTCTGATGTGTTCACTAACAGCTGTGTTCTCCATTTGTGTGTCTGACCAAGCGACTTGCCGAATGTGCAGGATTGCAGGTTCCCACAAAGGCGGTTATGAATATTTCTATCTTATGGGCTTTAACGCTGCGTAGTCAACTGACGTTTCAGAGGAATCAGTCTGTATAATCTACTTGCTTCCTGCAGGTTTCTTGCTTCGACAATGAAGATGGAGCCGACATGTTCATCCGGAAACGGCGGTTGGTTTTCAACGGACTACATGATGATATGTCCCTGAAGACTGAACTCCTGTCTTGTCGAACAATTTCTCTTTCATTATTTCTGCTCGTTGGAAGTTCAAGAACAAGCTAAATTATATCTTTAAATATTTTCTGAAAGAAAACAGATAAATTTGGAGAAATATGAACTTTCTGTTATAGAAATACAGATAAAACAAGTAAAGCTATCCCTGTAACAGACTGTGGAGGCCCATAAAGTTGTGAGACGTTGAGGTTTCCACTTCTTCTAGACAATCTGGTCACAGATGGTGGTAAGCTTGTCAGCCTTATGATCCGTCCGCCTTCTACCCGCAGGAAAATTCCTAATAGTCATTTCTGTTAGAGACTGAGTCGACCCCAGAGCTATAATGCGGCTGGAAGTGAATTGAAGAATCAAGTGATTTCATCGGGAATTGAACCCGCGACCTTCCGGCTTGTAGCTCAGTGCCTCAAAGAACTATGCTAATGCGTGTCCATAGAAATACAGGTAGGCTTATTAGAAGCATCTGCCATTGGTGTATGCTTGGAGCATGTTAGGGGTTTCGAGTTTTAGACAGCGTTAAATTGTAAAACAACTCGTACCACTAGGAGATATCTTTATAACATGGCAAAACACAAATGTCAGAGGTCGTTTTAAAATGATTTATCTGCTAACCTCTTCGCACTGAAATAGTTTCACCGTCCGATATATAGATGTGTTCCTTTTTTCCCCTTAAAATTGGGTCAAAATAAAATCACGCACGTTCACCGTCTCATTACCCATGTATCTTCTTTGCAGTCGTTCTAGCACGTAGTCCCTAGCTAATTGCTGGTTCACGTGCCACAACGGGGCTGCGCCAGAGTCCATACCTACACATGCAGCGATTCTGATCTATTCAGTTAAACAAGCATTAGAAACTGCACAGCTACGCAGGAACACAGCAGTACAAGCAGTATAGATCGACATCATGTGGTAGGAGGAAGGAGATTCTAAAAACAGAAGATCCTATGGCTCCTGACAGCCCCGACACTGTCAGCGTGTGTGAATGTAGAACATACGGAAATAGGATATGACCGATTCTCGGCTTAGGAATGCAGACTACAAACAAAAATAAAAACAAACTCCGTGGCCTGTAGTCCTCAGGCGAACTATACCGACCGAGCCACCGCAGCTTATCGGCGAAGTTAGTGCCAAATTTGCGGTTAGAGCGTGTCACGTGATCAGCGCAACGGATCCCCACGGCCGTTAATCTCGGTTTTCTAGACCAGAGAAGCTATTTCCTTGAAATAGCTCCTCAATTATCTTCACGAGTCTGAGTGGAACCCGTTCCAGACCCACTACTTATCATAAAATCTGGTAGCGTTGGGAATCGAACCCTGGGTCTCTGGATCTGTAGCCAAAACTCTGACCACTAGACCACAGAGGCGGACTACAAGCGTAGAAACACTTACGCTGCACTATTCCGTTTGTAATGACATTATATCTATACAGATTCTGTTAGAGAAAATAGCTTTGGAGAGAGAATATTTACGATTCCAAGCAACATAATCCAGCTGCCAGGGCAATTTCTGGAGGAGGTGCTTTGTGGTAGCAGCAACCAAGTTCTCACGAATGGCAGTAAATCTATGACCACCGTTGACCGACTCCAATTGAAAGAATTTGCGGTTAGAAGCCAGAGCGGTCCAATGATCTACAGTGACTTTATCTTGCGGCTTACCTCAGCGTGAGATGGGTCCCACAACATATGAATCCATTAACTGTCAGTAGAACAAGAAGGATCAATTCCACAATTTCAGCCTACAGTTAGCCTAATTGAATCTGTTTCATGTCGTTACAGCTTTGAAGAAATTTAGTAGCCTATACAAGTTGTCAAAGTTTTGCCAAGTTCTGCTAAGGACACACATGAGACGGTCTTCTACCCTGAACTATGAAAGCTTCGGCCAGTCCTTATCGCGAATAAGAAGATATTACCTATCCTTCAGCAACTGGAAGGACCGTCACACTACTATTGTCACTAATTCATCATCACCATTTTCATTAGCTGAACTGCGATATAAGGAGACGAAAGCGTCTGCCGGAACATTTGCTTTGTTACCAAACTTGTTTCCATGGGGTTACCACCCGTTTTCAGAGGGGTGGTTCTGGCGACCCAAGGATCTGCCTCGGCGGACAGTCAAGCATTAAGACATAAAAGAAGTTAATTCAAGTTCGCCAGTTCCCGCTGTTAGATGCCGACTTATTGCTGCGGAGTCTACGGTTTAGTTCCAAAATCCAGTCTTCGAAACGTCGTTTAAAACCGGACGATGAATAATATCCAATAGGTCAATAATTGTGCGGAATTATGATGTAAAGATAGCTAAAAATATTTTGAAAATGTGGCACAGTTCAGATATTTTGGAACGACAGTAAGGTACGGTAAAGCTATCTCTGTAACAGGCCGTGAAGGCCCATGTGGTTGTGAGACGTTGTGGGTGCTACATTTTCTCTAGACAGAGATGGCGTTGAGGTTGTCAGCCTTATGCGCCGGCCGCCCTTTACCCCACAGGAACATTCCTGGTACTCATTTCTGTTAGAGGCTGAGTCGACCCAAGGACCATAGTGCAGCTGGATGGATTAGGTTAATTGAAAAATCCAATGACATAATCGGGATTCGAACCTGCGACCTTCCGGTTTGTATCATAGTGCCTCGACCAACTACGCTACCGCGTGCCTCCTCTGGGAACGACTGTAATTAATCAAAACTTGATTGAAGAGAAAATCAAAAGGAGATTGAATTCAGGAAATGCTTGCTATTATTCAGTCCAGAACCTTTTGTGTTCTCGTCACCTATCTAAAACCATAAAAATTAGAATATACAGAACTATAATTTTGCCTGTGGTTCTGTATGGGTACGAAGCTTGGTCTCTGACATTAAAGGAGGAACATAGACTGAGGGTGTTCCAGAACAGGGTGCTGAGGAGAATATTTGGGCCAAAGAGAGATTGGAGAAAATTGCATAATCAGAAGCATCATAACTCGTACTCCTCGCAAAACATAATTAGAATGATCAAGTCAAGGGGGGTGAGATAGGCAGGGCATGCAGTACGAATGGGGAAAAGAATGCATATAGGATATTGGTGGAAAAACCAGAAGGAAAGGGACCACTAGGAAGTCCAAGACGTAGGTGTGTAGACAATGTTAAAATGGATTTTAGAGACAGAGGATGTGGTGGTATGGATTGGCTCGATCTGGCTCAGAAGTGGCCCCTGCAAGCACGTTATCACATTCAGTTATTTCGTTCCTCTGATCATCTGACACAGTAGTTTCTTAAATCTTATTATTTGGATAAGTAATTAGTTCACTAGTGAGTGCGTAAAAGATAATATAAGTAACTGAACAAATAGAAGAATAAAGGGCAGATGAATATACATAGAAGCAAGATACCGGTTTCAGGATCGCAAGATTTTCGGTCGTATATTAGTGAAATGCTACGTTTGGAGCATTGCTTTGTATGAGGCTGAAACTTGGACACTTAGGGCAGTAGATCATAAACACCTGGAAAGCTTCGAAATGTGGTGTTGGAGAAGGATGGAGATCAGTTGGACCGATTATGTGAGAAATGAAGAAGTGTTATTTAGAGTCAGTGAGCAGAGGAATATCCTACACGAAATAAGAAAACGGAAGGCTAATTGGATTGGTCATATCTTACGCGGTAACTGCCTTCTAAAAGAAGTTATTGAAGGAAAGATAGAGAGGCGAATAGAAGTGACAAGAAGACGTAAGAAGATGCTGGATGACCTTGGGGACAGAAGAGGATATTTTCATTTGAAGAAGAAAGCTCTAGATCGCATTAAATAGAGGAACTGTTTTGGAACAGACTGTGGACCTGTCGTCTTGATAGATTACAGATGAATGAATGAATGAATTTGGGAACGACTTCAAGAACATAAATAATGGCGTTCTATTTCTAATTACATATTTATTTAAAAAGGCATATTTTAGAGTGGCGCAAATATGCTACGAGTCTTATATAGAAGCCGGATGATATCCGAACGAATAAATAAAAAAATTAGAAAATGAATGCACGAAGAGAGAGTGAACACATGAAAAATAATATCTAAAATTTACTCTGCGACTAAAAGCAATGAAATGTTTACGGGAAATCCGTCGCGATGGTACGGAAAGAAACAGGAAGTTTCCTAGACAGATTCATCGAAACTTGTTAATGAAAACAGTCTCCGAAGCGTCTAATGATTGAGCCTAGTCATTACTAACGTGGCTTCATAGGGTTTATGAGAATTGTATTCCATTCTCTACACTTCGTCGAAACCAAATCATCAGCTGAAATTATTTTATTGATACGATTATGGGGGGGGG
>NW_019740661.1:315736-318713 GCF_002891405.2 Cryptotermes secundus
GTGCCCATGCGACAGCTTGTCTGTCCCACATTTTGCATGAAGTTGATGTTTCTGTGTACAGTGAAGACAGTTTTACAGTCACGTGTTCTCTTCTGGAAGACTTGTCTTACTCGCTGTAAGGGCGTAACAATATCAGTAGCGCTCTTTTATACTACTGGGTTTTCTTCCATTATTTATTTGCTTAGCCATTTAAAACTTAGCCCCAGTCAAATCAAGGTAAAGTTAAAGTTTGCCTGTGCCTAACTACTTAAACACTACGCCATGAAAATATATGGGGGAGGGGGGTGAATGTATCGATCCACGTGTTCTAGACCTCTGCACTGTTTCGAATGAGTGGCGAGCTTCATGTTCCCGTAGCTTTACCCCGAGGAAAACAATCTTGGTACCCATTGGATAGGAGGCCGGGTGCACCCCAGGACTGGTCTGGACGCCGTGATAAAGAGAAAAATTTTACACATACCGGAACTCGTACCCCGACCCCTCGGTCGTCCAGTCCGCAGTTGGTCCCTATTCCGACTTACCTATCCCGGCGCCAGGCAAATCAAGAGATTTTTGAAATATTATTAAGTTTCAACATCTATGGCGAAGAGACTCAGAAATCGTGATGATTCTATATAAACTGGAAGCCCAGAAGACAGGAAAAAATCCCAAATATTAGCGACATAAGAGGGTTCCGAACACGCGATCACAACGGACAGACTGCCACAGTCTCCCCCAGTGGTGGTTCTGTTCTGCTCCTCACCCACGCAGAGACAAAATAACTTTCGGCTGAGGAATTGTGCCGTAACACCGGCAAACTGGGAAAACAGAGGGCAAATCTATGCAGATGGAGACAAACGTAGCCTATAGGCCTCTACTAGATTGCTTCAGGGTTGAAGAGTATTCACTGGAAGTCAGGATTTCGGTTCGGAGCCTCACGCGCCTCCCTATATAATGGGCCTCGGCATTCTGTTGCCAGATGCGAAGTGACACGAGGAAGCAGTTTTACCGTTTTTAATGGCGGTACTGGAAATACCGGCTGAACACAGTGGCCGCACGCTCTAAGGCATGAACCGTCTTCGCCCGCTCGAACGCTAGAATCGTGAGTTCGAATCCACTGGAGGCATGGATGTATGTGTGCGATTATTCTGTGTTTGTTTTGTCATGTGTAGGTAGCGACCTTGCGATGGGCTGATCCCACATCCCAGGAGTTCTACCGACTGTGTATAGATTAAGAAACTGAAAAAGCGGCCAAGGCCCGCAATGGTTGTAGAGGCACAGATAGATAGATAGATAGATAGATAGATAGACAGATAGATAGATAGATAGATAGACAGATAGATAGATAGATAGTCTGGGAATACCATCTTACCTCTGCGTCCCCTATATGCGAATGCAATGTGGGACTTAATTCAAGAAACATTTTTTACTTTTATACGCAGAGCATCCAAACACGTAGGTATAGCGCCGAGGTTTAGATTTGTATTTGTGTCATCAGCTTATAAATTCAGCTGGTTTCCTGACGAAGGATTATCTTGGTTTTCCTCAGTTTTTCCACAAGAAGTGACCACTTAAAATTCCTTATTTCTTCACGAGTCTCGATTCGTATTCAACATAAACTTTGCACTTGATATATCGTTGTAAAATAAAAAAGAATCAGTCTATTGACTAAGCAAAAAAGAAGTGAGTTTCGGTTCGGAGTAGCGAAGGAGATTGTGGAGCACCCTGTGGCCAAAGTATCAGTACCGATAAGAACAGTGTCGTTCCCAGTAACCACTTGACGCGAAACTATTTCATCCTAGTGGAGATGCAGTGCCCAAGTTTGGATAGATAGACATGCGCAGTGTTTTCACTAACACACTGCATCCTTCGTTTGTCCCATGTTAATTTATCGAAGGTAGAATAGAATTGTGCTCTTGAGAGAACCGTCCAGATACTATGTTGCATAGAGGCACAAATTATATTGTTGAAAGCACGTACATTACGAAAACACGCAATAGAGGCATGGAGTCTGTTACTGACGCAGCGCTCTGCAGTGAGGAGGTTGCTATTCATGCTTCGTGTTTCGGAGTTTACGGTTTCGAACGTCATTCGGGGATTAGTTACCTTTACTGGGGGCTCTTCGTTTTTTCCCTGTCCCTCCACGTGACTGATGGGTGCTACCTTAAAGTAGGCCACAGGTTTTCTCTCTCTTCCAGTTCCGTTCTTCAACCGTAGGTATCCCAGCATTCGACGCCATGTAACGTATGCAGTTTAAAAAGCGGCATCAAAATCCCAATAATCAATTAATATATTGCTGACAAAAAGACTAAACAGAGAAAATATTACAATGCAGAGAGAGAGACAAAGATTCTGTTCCTAATATAGTAAAAAAAAGAAGTAAAGGCCCATAGGGTCGTGAGATGTCAAGGTTGCCACATTTTCTAGACAATCGGCACACAGTTGGCAGTGAGGTTGTTGCTTTATGAGCCGGCCGCCCTTTACCCCCAGGAAGATTCCTGGTACTCATTTCTGTTAGCGGCTGACTCGACCTCAGGGCCATAGTACGGCTTGAAGGATTAGCTCAGTTGAAGAATCCAATCTTATATTACATTCTAATTTTTTAGGGTTTGGACAGCAGACAAGAAGACAAAAGTTTATGGACTGAATGGTAGCAAGCATTACCCGAGTTCAATCTCTTCTTAATTTCCTCCTCAATCAGATTTTTATTTGTTATCGTTGATCCCAAATATCTGAACTGTGCCACATTTTCAAAACATCTGTTTCCTGTCTTTATGTCATGATTTTGCCCTGCATTTTGGTCACGAGACAACAACATATACTTATGAAGAAAGCAGTCTTCTGGGATTTGGCACCGTGTATATGGGTTAACACCACATATACACGGTGCCAAATCCCAGAAGACTGCTTTCTTCAGATTCAAACTGTTTCCCATCATTATGCAAACAGAACCCATGGTGCAGTAAGAGTCCTATAATTTTAGGTGTGTTAAAATGTT
>NW_019740661.1:318778-324310 GCF_002891405.2 Cryptotermes secundus
TTTTCTTGATGTCTGTGAATAGCTGATGTACTGTCTCATTGTACTCACATTTCTTATCCAATATCTGACGAATACAAAAGATCTGATCTGTAGTTTATCTGTTCCGTCGAAACCCACACTGATGATCCCCAATAATTTCATCTATATGTGGACTTAACCTTGAGAATAATGTTGGATAAAATTTTGTATGAAGTTGATAGCAGAGATATCCCCCGATAATTACTACAGTCAGTTTTATCCCCCTTTTCGTGAACTGGTATAATAGTAGACTCCTTCCACTGCTCAGGCAATGTTTGCTCATCCACTCGTTTTCTTTCTGTGTGAAATGTTTTCGTATCGTATGTAGTTGACACATATCGTGGTGTCGTAATTACGTCATGGGTCATCGGTTTAGAAGCACTGCTTTAAACGTATGGGAAACACAAGAGTAGCCGGCAATATCTGCCTGGTATTTATTTTGGACTGCTGAGTTTGTGTCCAAACCTCGACGCCGAGTGACTATAGTTAAAAGCAAATAATGGCATCTTCATTTGAAATGTTAAGGGTAGACTTAGTTTAAATAACGTCTCCTGAGGCTCGCACAAATTAACTGAGAACAGAAAAGCAACTTTATTCAGGATAGCCTGTTCCCGGATGGGATTTGAAGCAGGAATCTCTAGGAAGAATATCACAGGCGTTGCCACAGTATTAATGCGGGCATGAAGAAGAAACGGAGAGAGAGACAGAGAGGGAGAGAAGAAAATAAAAGAGAAACAGGAAAGATGAAAATCAGCTAATGGAAGAGGGGAAATTATGGAATGATAGAATGGGCGAAAAATAGAAAGAAAGAAATAAAGGATGAAAAGTACAAGAAGTTCCGGGAAGGACTAATCGTCCACTTTCCTCTCATATGACACGGATCGCACAGAACACGACGAATCCAAAAATTCTTCTATTGTTGCACGTGTATTCGTTGCAGCGGTAACGTTTTTACTGACCCGTTGCTTAGCAACGATATGGGATACACATGAAGACACACAGACTGGTGGGAGGGATTTATGAATTACGCCGTTAAGATTATATTCATACCAAGCTTAATAAAGATTGGTTCAGGCATTCAAAAGGGGGAGGGGGATACACAGACACACAGACAGCATGGTGCTCTCATAAGCCTACTTTCGGTTTTTCAAAATAAGGAAAGTAGGGTAATAAACAAGAAACGGAGAGAAATATAAATAATTAAGTAAATAAATAATAAAAATAGTGAAAGGAAAGAAAGAATACAGAAGAATAAAAATCAAATCAAATCTGAGATTAAAAATAGAAGGAATCGACATTTTAAAACAACGTATGTAGTTCAGAAATCTAACGAACCGTCCCTCCTCTGTCGAGTTACTCCATGTGACACTTCTGCACCAGATGTAGGCTGTTCACACATTAGCGTCTCTTTGTCGCCATTAAATTTCCCTATTCCGAATGATAACATCGAATTTCCAAGATTTATGTTACCGGTAACCACCACCCTGTTACTGCTGGTCCATGGCTGGTTCTGTGTGCGAAGAGCAATGCGGATTCCTGGGTTTGAAATATTCAAGCCTTCCCAGTAACGAATATCTGGCGGAACTCCAGTATTTACTTACTGTTCCCAAAACCTGTTTCTGTGTTGAAGCTCATGAAACAATAAAGCATAACAGCGCATCTCCGCAAACGACTGTTGGTGTTCCACTATTTAAATTATTTAAAAATCATTACTTATTCATTGACTCCGGCGAACGTGCTTGAATACAAATGTTCATCCCTCCAGAAAAATAAAAAAAAAACACCTCTGCATAGAGGCTTTTAAATTGAATGCTAGTAACTGATTGGCCGCTTTGTACGTGCCCGCGTGCAAGCTTGCTTACTATTGGATGGAGCAGGTTTGTCTCCCCTCTGGCGGCGCGGTTAGTATCCTGCAAGGTAGCCAGAGACTGAGAAGGCATCAAGCGTTGTGTGAGTGAATTGTGGCTTCTCTCTGCTTCAGTTTTCATCACAAATATAACAGAAAACTACTTGTTTAACCTCAGCCAGACTTTTATAACGCCTTGTTAGTGTAGCTAGACTGTTTGAAATCGGGTTCTGTGTGTTGGGAGCTAGACCATCTTTCGATTATTCAAAAGCCGAGGGAGGAGTGTCCCTCGGCCCGGGGAAGCGAGCGCGGTGTAGAGCAACCGTAGAGAAGGAATTCGTCTACCGACTCTTCGTGTTGTTCTAACCTCAAGAAAGAATTTCTGCAGGTGGAAGTGTGAAACTATCAACAGAACGGTGAGTTGTATTTTATACTTGATTTCATTGTGTTGCCTTTGGTTGATTTTTATGAAGTGCATTTTTTTTTCATAGTACAGACCCGTAAATCGTGAAGTCAAGAAAGGAATGCAGCACGTGGAAACTAAAAGTGACTTGAGTTGCTAAGCGTGTAACACCAATTACAAATTTCTATTTACGTAGGTCGAACCAGGCTCTTATAATGAGACAAGTAAATGCTCTTTTATGGCTTACTCCAGAATAAACGTGTTACATGAGCCAACGGTTTCGAAGATCAGTCGAAGGGCGCGTATCATTGTAAAAGCAGTTGTATGTACATAGTAATAGCTGTGAATATATTATTTGTGACATAATGCTAAGTGTAGGTGTTGCAAGAATAACTTGAAAATATTGCATACGTCGGTAATTGTATTATTTTTATTAGAAGAAGTGTATATAATTTTTATTATAAAATTATTATACTTGATTTGTTCTTTCAGAATTTCTGTTTCCGGTACATTGACGCAGGGCTGTTATTAAGAGTTGCAAGGTTAACTTTCTCATAATTTCATGAAACTCAACATATATTCTTGCATATTTAACAGAAAAACGAATGTTCCACGAATTAAAACCCCATCTTCTCAAAAGTTGCCTTACGTGCTGGCCTGTGAGAGCCTCAAAATCAATAATTTACCGGCTAGTTTACAGTAACTCTTAGGCCTATTATCATTAACATGAAAATCGCATTATGTGTTATATATGTTTCTGGTCATAGTATAATATTACTGTTTCATATAAATCTGCTCCAGTAGGCCTATCGATGCTGTTTGTTGCAAGAATAAAGGCGAGCATGGTAAAGTTGCTCTTGTGGGTAATTACGCATCACGTCGTGAAGACGTTTTGGAGAGTGGCGGTAAAGCTCCATGCATTCTTAAACTCGAAATTAGGAAAGAGGTGATTGGTTGACTCCTCGGTCCCGTCACTGTAGCTTAAGGTAAAAAGCCCATGATGCTATGTGTAGGAGGATGGGTGGGTCCGGAGCCGGTCTCAACGCTGTAGAAAAGACAAAAAGCTGTTGTCTCTGTTAAGATTTGAACCGCGACTTTTTAATTTTTCACCCCGTCGCCATATCTATTAAGGTGTTCCAACAGCTTGAAAAAAATTCCTTGGATATTACCTTGTTTCATTTTGTCTTTGTAATTGTGTGTTCGGAAATTTATAGCTTGTTAAAAGACTGATTTGGGGACTCACGGTAGCGTAATTGGTTGAGGCACTATGCTACAACCCGGAAGGTCGCTGGTTCGATTCCCGATATCATTGGATTTTTCAGTTGACATAATCATTCCAACCGCACTATGGCCCTGGGTTCGACTCAGCTTCAAACAGAAATGAGTACCAGGAATCTTCCTGCGAGTAAAGAGCGGCCGAGCATAAGCCTGACAACCTCAGCCCCGTCTATGAGCAGACTGTCTACAGAAAATATGGAAGCCTCGACATCTCACGACTCTATGGGCCTCCACGTCCTGTTACGGGGATAGCTTTACCTTTTTTACCTTAAAAAGACTCAGATACATCAGTTTACTAAACTGTCGTTTCTTTAATGTGAATTTAATGTTCTTACAGATTCGTGAATTTCCCTACGGAATGCATTGAGTGTAACTGTTTAATTTTTATAGGATTGTAATGCATTTTAATTTGCTTATCAATTGTTCTATTTCTGAGTCATGCTGTAGTGGTATTTTAACACCAAAATATAAAAAACGACCCCCCCCACTGCAAGAAGTCTCTAAATCCTACGTGAAACAACGCAACAATAGATACTTCATTAATGAATGATTATTACATCGAAGTTTAGTTGTAATATACGAAGATAGATCGTAGAATGCGCCAAGAATAGTGATGCAGCCGTGTGATGTTCGACTATGCAACGTCGCATAGCAAGTGCTTGGAGCTGTGAGTTGCAACGAACTTTTATGTGGCCTTCGGGTTACAACATACTGCCTGATGGTTGAATGAATCGCATACACCCAGTACATTCCAGTGTATGACGATACGAGGCTTATATTTAGTTCACTGGCTTGCTGTCAAATGGAGCGTACATCCCTAGGAAGAAAATACCGTAGTCCACTGACGGATTCAGGGACAGATCAGTAACTCTGTAGTAAATCGTGACCTTCCCGGAACACCACTAGGAGCTGGAAAACCGGGCTAACCATTGGTTCATTCTTTCTCCTGTGCGGTTATGGGGCTCCGTAGGCACGTGCTTTCTTTTGTGCGTCTCGGCTAGCACGCACTTTAAGAAAGATTTTTCTAACCTGTCTAAGCATTACTGCTAGGCGCATTGTTTGAACGGCTCCTCCGAATATCATGTGTGGCCACCAACATTTTTTCTCCGAATGATACAAAGATTCGCCGAGCAAGTTGGCTCAAGCATTAACGCTTCTGAATTTTATTCAGGTCGATCACGGTAGCTGAGCGGTCTAAGGCGTGTACTGTCTTCGCTCGGAAGCCGGGATCGTGGGTTCGAATCCCACACAAGACATGTGTTTATTCTGTGTTTGTGTTGTCCTGTGTTTAGGTAGAGGCCTTGCGACGAACTGATCACTCGTCCAAGGTGTCCTACCGTCTGTAAAATGATCAGAATGAGGGGGTAAAAAAAACGACCTCGACATTTAAGGTATGTAGGTGGAACGGATTAAATGGCTAAACTTTTATTCGGGGTGGGGGGGTGCCTGGTACAAATGTTCTATCATCCTGACTGAGGTCTTTCGTGGTCTTCCTCAGTATCATCAGGCGAATGCCGAGATAGGCCCTTATGACCAATTTCTTCAACATATTTCACCATTTCATCGTTCAGTAAAGATCACCCAATCTGACGGTACATAATCGGAGACCCTGACAGCGTCTTTAAATAATCCGTAAATAAGTTGCAAATAGACTGATAAGTACAGATGTCAGAAGTAGCCAGATTAAAGGCATTAGGAAGTTCATTAGGAAGTTTGCTACATGTTTGTGTATATCTATACTACAGCATCGGATAGAAATTCGAAATTTAGACGACTCAGGTGTTCAGTTTCACACCCCATACAAATTATCGCCGAACTTGTGGAGGGGGGCACAATGCTACAAGCCGAAAGGTCGCGGGTTCGAGTCCCGATGAGGTAGATTTCTTTTCCAATTTACCAAATTTTTCCAACCGCACTATGGCCCTGGGGTCGAGTGAGCCTCTAACAGAAATGAGTACCAGGAATCTTCCTTCGGGGGGGGGGGGGG